>NC_067479.1:116481152-116662150 GCF_947179515.1 Apodemus sylvaticus
TGTGTGTGCTGTGTATATCTGTGGTGTGTGTGGTTATGCATGTGGGGGTATGGGTGGGAGGGGGTAGGTGTGTGTGCTATGTGTGTGCTGTGTGTATCTGTGGTGTGTGTGGTTGTGCATGGGGGGATGGGTGGGAGGGGATGTGTGTGTGTGCTGTGTGTATCTGTGGTGTGTGTGGTTGTGCATGGGGGGTAGGAAGGGTGGGGGATGGGGGATGGGGGAGGGGTGTGTGTGTGCTGTGTGTGTGCTGTGTGTGTGCTGTGTGTATTTGTGGTGTGTGTGGTTGTGCATGGGGGGATGGGGGATGGGTGGGGGGTGTGGTTGTACATGTGGGAGGATGGGTGGGGGATGTATGGGAGAGGGATGTGTGTGTGCTGTGTGTATCTGTGGTGTGTGTGGTTGTGCACATGGGAGGATGGGTGGGGGATGTATGGGAGGGGGATGTGTGTGTGTGTGCTGTGTGTATCTGTGGTGTGTGTGGTGTGCATGTGGGCAGTGGGGGGAGGGGTGGGTGTGTGGTTGTTATTCGTGATAAGACTCAGTCTCCCAACTGAGCTGCTCCCCAGCTGGAGTGAGTGTTCTCAGGGACTTTGTAGTTTTGCAGTCAGGTCTCCTGGAAGCCTCTGTCCATCCACCTCTCCCCTTCTTGTTACTCCTCCTCTCCCAACTTCTCCCCCTCTTCTTTCTTATGGTCACAATGTGCTGCCCGGGCTGGACTTCATCATATGGGCTCAATCACTCACCCTGCCTCAGCCACCCTGTGCTGGAACCACAGGCACAGGCTATTATACCCACCTTCAAATGCCCTAAATTTCAAAAGCCATGAGCCAAAGTCAGAGACCAAGTAAGTGTGCTCAGAAAGTGCAGGGAATCACTACAGCTGCCCGCCTCCCAAAACATTTCACCTACCATTCTGTTCTTTCCATATTCAGAAGAGACTGGTCCTGTCACCAGTGTAGAGGCCGTGGGATCTTCGAGAATGTCACTGGCAAATGAGGTGGGCCACCACCTCAAAAGGCAACTTTACTCAGAGCCTCAGACAATTTAAAGTTGTCCTGATTTCAAGCTGTATACAGCCCCAAGGACAAGCCACATATGGGGGAAAGGCCTTTTCATTGAAGCAAACTCGCTCCTACCCTCCACACCTGGTAGGAGCACGAGGGCATGTCCCAAGAGCAAGTCTGTGTTTTGAAGAAACTGAGGCCATAAGACTCTTATTTTCTTAGAGTATTCTCACAAGAGCTCAAAATTCTCCTCATTATGACCCACCTGTTTACCTTCATAAAGTCAACCTATTCAATCCCCTCCAGACAGGGCATGTCCTAGCTATTTTACAATGTATCTGAGGACAGTGGTGGTAGCTATTCAGAACCCAGAAATCAGCTGAGGCTTGATGAGCAGATATGTTTCTGTTCTCTAGCACTAGAGTGTGAGGATATTGGAAGACAGCCTTCTGTCATGAGCACTCCACATCCAAGAAAATGCACGAGTTGAAAAAAAATATAAAATTTCATCTGTAGTCTTTTGAAACATCACTCTATGTGGTTCTAACTGACCTGGAACTTGCTATGTAGAGCAGGATGGCCCTGAACTCACAGAGACACACCTGTCTCTGCTTCCTAAGTGCTGGGATTAAAGGTATGTACACGCCTGACTAACACAATATCTTTGAAAAAAATAAGAACAGGTCTTGGTACACGGGGGTCCTCCCTACTCTAGCTGAGAGCCAGTATTGAGTCTTCAGTAGCGGCCATGGGCCTTCAGGCTCAGAACAGAAGCAGGAACTTCCAGAGTCAGAGCAAGTGACACTTACTCTATGAGGAGCAGAGGAAGAAAACAAATAAAGTGTCCTTGAAGCTGGAGAGAGCTTGGAGTGCCACAGGACAAGAACACTGGGCAGGAGCCAAGGCAATGTGAGAGAGAGAGGGAGAAGGAGAGAGGGGGGGGAGGAGGGGGAGGAGGGAGAGGGAGGGAGGAGGAAGAGGAGGAGGAGGAGGAGGTGGTGGTAAGGGCATAGGGAGTCCAGTGCTGAGGGCAGTAGCTTCATTCTAAGTGCAGTAAGTGGCCAACACAGGGCCATGGAGGACCTGGTCAGCTATTTTTAAACATCATTCCAGGAGCCAGGTCAAGAAAGAAAAATCTAGAAGAGTCGGCACACCTGCTAGAGGGTTGGGCATAGGTAGTGAGGGGAAGGTATCTGTCAAGGAAGTAGATGGTTGTTGGCTTAGAACCCTAGATGGATGGTGGTCCTGAGAGCAGAAGACAGAGGACACCAGACCACAGGGTTCTAGAGAGTGGGAGATATCTGAATGGTACAATTATTGTTCTGAAGCATAGCTCAATTCTAATAAAAATGTATCAGTGAGACGATGGGGTGCTGCATTTAGCACACGTTCTGCCCAGTGACCTGGACTGAAAGTGTAGACTGTGCAGACAAGTGTGGAGCTCCAGCCCTTCCGCCATATAATGACAGGCACTGCTGCCGTGTGTGGGCCCCTGCCTCGGACTGCATCCACCACTGTTGTGTTTTACTCAAGTAAATTCCCTAATCTCTAAAAAAGAAACTATGACAGTCTATTTCTCTCATGAGAAAAATATTTAGAAGTTGTCAGTACAGTGCAATACGCAGTGTTGTGCACTCTAACAACCTGGAGAGCTTCCTGCCATTTACCCACCATCCTCCATGAGGAAAGCAGGACCTTAGACTCTGGTCATCATGCAGATTGTTGAAAGAAGTTAGATAGGACAAAGGAGTGAATGCCACACCCCTGATCCCTGTGATGCTGGGTTTGAAGTTTCCTACAGATTGTTTACACCACTCTATCACACAAAACATTAGCCAGAATTTTAGAAACTTCCACGAAAGACTGGCAAGTGTGATTTTCCCCGAGGGACCAAATGCACAAACAGGACTTAGAGTATCTACCACTCCAGCAGAAAGCAAGCTCTGTCCTTAGAGCAGAAGGCAGGAGTCCCAGTCAGATGAGTGGATCCCTCTCAGGATGTGCCATTGCAGTCAGTGGTGACGGCTTCTGTGCAGTCTGTTCAGTCCTGAGATCTACACACTTTTTTAAAAAGCCAGTTCACAGGTAGCATCTTCTGTTACTGGCCAGCTTACGGTGGCCTCTTCTGCGAGTGGCTTACAGATGGCCTCTTCTGTCCCTGGCCACGTCACAGCTTGCGTTTTCTGCCCAAGGCCAGCTCATAAGCATCCTCCTCTGGCTGTGGTCCATGGGAGAGATGTTCCTTATGTTCAGTTGTGAAATGCAGGGCACTTTAACTTTGTTCCTTCCTGGTGTGTCCTTCCCTATGCCTTGGAACTCAAAGGAGGCAATGCCAGCTTGGGGTAGAAGGCAGAGGATCTTGAGGATCACACACTGGAATCCCAGCCCTCAGGAGACCAAGTGAAAACCATGAGCTAGAGACCAGCCGGGGACTCGCCATGAAACTGTCTCAGCGTTCTTGGTGCTGAGGTTTCGCCAGTGTTGACAGAATCGGGTTTTCTACACGGACACATGGATATCAAAGTTTAAATGTTTCTCAGTTGACTGACATGTGCAAATGCATTTGGGAACACCATTTAAAATAAAGGGAAAGACATGGGGAGGGAGAGCAGCAGCCCCTGTCCTCCTTGAGAGCCCTTGAGGGTCTGCTGCCTGCCTGCAGAGGTTTCCTAACCTAAGGGATTCGTCCTGCCCTTTGATCCTATTTCTTTCCACCTACAGAGAAAGGCGCACTTGCATAATAAACCATGGACTAACATACTTCTGGTGGTTACTGTGAAAGTTCTCCCCAGTCTATTGCACACAGTGTGATGCACTGTGGGTCAGATAACTTGTTTCTCAAGCACAATAGCTATAGAAACTGAATAGCTAGTTTAAGAATCCTCAGTAAAGCATTACCTGAATCATAACACCTGGCTGGGGCAGACTGCTACGTCATTTCACAGGCAGACAATCCCAGTCTATACCCAGTAACTGGTGCCGCTGCTTCCTGTTCAGTGCGACTTAGCCAGTTCTGCTGCCACCAGCTACAGTCACCAGCATCTTTATAAGAGTGTCCCCACATGTTGTGAGAACAGCATTCACAAGAGCCTAGTTCTGATGCTTGTAAAACATATGCATTACACTAAGAGGCTGGAGAGGCAGCTCAGTGGTTAGAAGTGCTTACCGTTCTTGCAGAGGACCCCAGTCTAACTTCCAGCACCTGCTTTCCGAACCTCACAACTCCCACCTGAAACTCCAGCTCCCAGGGAACCTGACTGCTCTGACCTCCACAGCAGGCACCGGCACTCACACACGCACAGCATATGCACATAATTAAAGACAGTGTGTGGGGTGCAGTAGAAGAAGAAAGCAGGCAAGAAGGGGCCCCCAGTGAGGGGGAGGGAGGGGCACACATGTGGCCTGGAAACAGAAGCAGAAAAACTGGCAAGACTTGGGAGGGGAGACTGGGGAAGGACATGGGGTGTGTGACCAAGAGAGCCTAACAGATGTCAGGAGCATACAATAAAAGTGCTCAGTTCACTTACTAACTAAAAATAATAACCACAAAAACTGGTTTAAAAAGACGGATAAGGAGAGGAGTCTTTTCCTAGTCAAAGGTCACAAAGAGAATTCAATCAAACTACAGGGGGGTTTCAATATGAAGCCAGACTCTAGAAAGTAGTGGGAGGGGGAGGCCCCCGGGGCTGTTTCCCATACCCTCCCTCAGTGTGTCTGTCTGATTATAGCGAGCCTTTCCTGGACACTCGGAGACCTTCTAAGCACTGTGATTTTAACCATTCCTTTAGGAAAAAATGTTGAAAGTTTGCCTTTCAGTGGGAGAAAACAAGAAATGGTTTGAATCTATGTTGTCAGTAAAGCAGAGAGAGACAGATAGTGTGCTGGATACAACCACAAAATCAGAGATATGGTGTACACCTCCCAGTAGAAGAGGTGCATGTAACTGCCAGGAAAGAGTACTGACAGGTTAAATTTAAGATTTGATTTGAGATATTTGAGATAAATAAATGGGATCAGAGAGCAAACAGAAGGGTTGAATCCTCTTTCCTGGAGTTGGCTGAAAATAGTCATTGCTTCTGGTGAGATGTTTTGACGTTTTCAGAAGGCAGAAACATGGCATGTAATGTGTTCATAAAGATGCTTGCAAATAAATCAATTTGTTTTAATCAGAGTGTAAAACTCTGTCAAAGTGCTAGCTGTGTTCCTGGTTCCTCATGGAAACTGTAACTCTTGACTGTTCAGAATTATCAAAGTTCTGTTTTTCCAGATTCAAGTATAACAGTTGGAGAGCATTCCTTTACTAATTTTCTATTTTATGGATAGATTGTGGTTTTCCAAGGAGTCTAATGTGGACCCACCTATCTGGGTCAGCCTGGGTTTCCTCTCTGGTTTTAACTCATCTTTTGCTTATCAGCAAGTCAGTCGCCCTTTACGACATTGATGAAAATGTCATCATTCACAAACTGTGCAGCTCTGTACATCTAGTAACATCGAGCCCCGTGGCTCTGTACATCTAGTGACCAGTCTTCCCTAGTGCCACGGACCATGACCCAGAAGTAAACCTTGTCTGTATCTGCCACCTCCATTTTTGGGTTGTAATTCACAGGCAGTTTACTGAGTCATTGTGTAATACTTCGGCCTCCTCTTCCTACTGTATGTGATCCTGTCACTTAATTCCATGTCATGGTTATGACTGGAACAACATATATAAAGTAATGGTCTTATCACCGTGAACTGGGGGTCCTCAGGAGAGAAGTGACAGAAGGTCTGAGCACCATCAGGAATTCAAATGCAAACATCACTGCCTGTGGCTCCCACCTGACAGCGTCTAAAAGTTTCCTCAAACCCACAGCTTGATGTCATGATCTAGAACACATAAACACACGTCCTGATTGCATGTAATGCATACATTCAAGAAAACTGTTCATAATGCTCTTAGCAGGCACTCATGTTCTAATCCAGTACTTAACTTCTTTATTTAAAGATGTTGCAGCTTTTCAGAAAATGTGTTTTCCTTTTTAGATTGCTGTTTTTAAATGCCAGATATATAAATACTACTTAAATGACATAAAAGCTGGAAAATAATTTCAAAGGCAGATTTGGAAGTAAAATATTCCCAAGACTTGCCAGGATCTTCTGATCAGTGCGGCTGTGCACACAGAGATCATGACAGCTACTGTTGAGAAGGGGTGTCCCTCAGACTGAGCACAAGCACAGATTCAGTGGCCACAAAACACAAAGGATAATGTTTAGTTAATCTCTAGGTCTTGTGTTAGTCATTGTTGACAATACAGAAACTGCCCGGCTACAAGGAACAGATCAGAACTTGGGACTCCACCAGCATCAGAAAGCATGGCCAGAAATGTGGAATACCCAAGACATAATCCACATATTAATTGATGTCCAAGAGGAATGGAGGAATGGCCCCTGGTTCTGGAAAGACTCAGTGCAGCAGTATAGGGCAATACCAGAACAGGGAAGTGGGAAGGATTGGATGGGGGAATAGGGGGAGGGAAGAGGGCTTATAGGACTTTTGGGGAGTGGGGAGCCAGAAAAGGGGAAATTATTTGAAATGTGAATAAAAAATATATCAAATAAATTAAAAAAAACTCTCAAAAAAAAGAAAGAAAGAAAGTATGGCCAGTGGATGATAGCCAGATCTGATTGTTGGAAGCCAACGTGACAGACACTCAGTGATGGACTCCCACACTGACGTTTAAACAGCTAGATTACTGTCTCAGAGCCTGTCCATCACTCAGTGATGGACTCACACACTGACGTTTAAACAGCTAGATTACTGTCTCGGAGCCCATTGCCTAAGTGGCTCATTACTAGTGGATTTTTTTCTGGTTCACACTAAGAAACTAGATTATTGATTTTAGGATTGTCCGCATACATGAGGATATATTCTAAGATGTCTAATGTTTAATGCTTAAGTCACCAACCATAAGGGCAGTAATGAATAATCATTTCCTAATTATGTTGAAAGAGGTTAAAACCTGTATCTAGAATGAACTTCCCGGCCCCAGCATAATGGGCGCCTTTGCGCTGCCACTGTCTCGGCCACGTAGAGACCATTTCTACCTGCCTGCCACCTTCCCCAGTAATAAGCTGCATCCACAGCTTAAGACCTTTAATAGCTCTAAGTCTGTTCTTCACTGCAGCGGGACAGCAGGAGAGCTCGAAGATGCAGCGTTGAAGCAGGGTCTCAGCACGTCGGTGCCACTCTGAAGTGAGGCAGGCTAGGCTGCTGCTGGACTGGTGGTGTTTATTCATCTCCTCTCGGCTTCATGTGTATGGATGCATGCTCCCCGAGTATATGCACTGCTCCATGGTGCAGGGGCCTGGCAAATGCACGCTTAGAGCGTGTGTATATGTAAAGTAGAAACTGCACCTGGATAACAGAATGAACTACTGTGTGCCAGAGGTGCACGGCGTGTGCCCCGCTGTCGGCAGCCACTGCCACATGCAGGTCACTGACTGCCTCGCATATCTGGAAGACAGTCCGGCTCTCAGTGGCCGCGATGGCCAAGCCGTGCCCGGTAGCAGCATATATATGGAACAGGCCTGGGCAGTGAATCAGCCTTATACCTGTAGTTACCCTGGAAACCTGTTTAAAAGCAAGGACTCTGGCTTGGACATGGCCCTCAGTCAGTACAGCCAGCCTGCACATCTCCCTGAAGAGAAACCTTTTCCTCAAGTGCAGTCGTCACCGCAGTCACAAAAAAAAGGTAGGGACTCTGACTTCTCTTGCTTTCCGTTTCATTCTAAAGTTTTATTGCACCGGCTTCCTTGAATCTTTGCATTTGAGCACTGGAGATTTGAAATTAAAATCAGCAGTAAGAAAGGTTGCTGAATGAGTGAGGGTTCTGGTGAACACAGAAATTAGCAGACGCCTGCTTTCTCTTTATGCGACAGCTACAGAGAGCTGTTTGTTAGAGCCTTAAAAGGCACGTATGGGTGGAGATGCATGCTGCCCAACGTATATATATATATATATCAATATATATATATATATATGTCAAGAGATTCCCTTGGTGGGATAGTGGGGAGGCAGATCGCAATTGCAACCACAGATTCACTTGGCTTCTCCTACTGAGAGCTCATTTTCATTACCTAGTCAAATGGTCTAAGGCTTTCTCACAGGCACTGCGATGTTGAACATGTTATGGTTTGCGAATGTTCATTTTGATGTACTCACTAACACATGTAGAAAAGAAGTTTGTATAACTGTGTCACACTGTTAGAATGCCAAAGTGAAACAGAAACGGACCCGCTTCACTGAGACACTGCTCCCTAAAATTTAACAGACCTCAAACATGAAGAATAAAATCATTATATAAAAGCAAGTGAGATATTTTTCAAAATAGCCAATATTAAAAGAAATTCAATATTTATTCATTTTATTCATTAAGAGCATAGCTCTTAATTTTTTATCAAAAAGACATGTCTCCTGTTACCAAAAGATCAAAGAGACCAAACAGGTACCTCATGTGGAACTCAGCTGCGACTTCTGAAGAGTTTAAATTCTGTAATAGATATTCCAGAAACTTCTTGATTCTAAGTATGATGTGTAGGATCTGTGCAAGGAACAAAATTCCTGGGTTGCTCTAATTTGCATAGTGCCCTTTAGTCTCCAAAGGCAAGCATTCCTGTGAAATTAATCTTACATGTAATACAGTAATATTTAATTACAGTTTTTATAAAAGATAACATTTGCTTTTTTGTGGTTTTACATTTTGATGTTTGGTGTTGCTTGGAACAGTCTCTTTCATATTATCCCCCTCTGTTTTGCCCCTTCTTTTCCCTCTGAGCTTCTTATTTCTAAGTAGCCCCTGTGTCTGTACCCATAAAGCAAGTGCGCTCAGCCGCCATTGAAGTCTGACTTCAGTGAGAGCCCGAGTCTGCAGCGTTGGGTGGAAGCACTAAGTCTGGGCTGTGTTCAGAGTCCTCGGTTCTCAGTGAGAGTCACATCATCCTGAAGGACCTCAGAACTTCCCATTTATTACAAGGAGCTCACTCCCTGATGGGGAGACGCGCATGTGCCCCTCTCACTCACTAGTTAAGTGCCAGAGCTTGGATGTGAAGAACTTGTCACTGCCTCCCTGATCGTGCCAGACACATCTGTCACTATGTTGTTGAATCCCCAGAAATCACTGGTATCTGTCTCACTGTCTCGGTGATTCATAATTTTTAAAAATTCCTAAAGAACATTTGAGCTCATTTTCCTTTCATCTTTTTGATATATTCTCTTCAACCAGCACTGGGTCATATTTGCTTACAAAATAAAAAAGCAGGGATTCTTTACTAATTAATTTGATGCATGTACTGGAAGAAAAGATGCATTGTATGCATATATTGATGTAATTTCTCAAAGCCATATGCCGCTGAAAGGCCACGGCCACCTGCCAGACTCACTAAATCACAGCAGCCGAATATTCTTAAACGAATCATCACTTACGTTCCGAGCCTCTGACTAATTCCCAGTAGCACTGACCTAGCTGCTGTGCCTTAGGACGAGAGGTCGTAGCCAACATGTTTATCCATATTGATCCATTATTGATTTTTTCTCTGAGTTAAAGATAAGCAGTGTCTCGTTAAGACAAAGTTAAGACTGTACACAGGTGTTCAATGGGTCAGGCCTCATTTCCCAGCTGGATTTTGGTCTGTTTTCATGAAAACTATAACTGTGCTTCTTGCTGCTTTGTAGGACTATAAAACTTCAGTGAGGAGACGACTTTTTCTTTTGTAAAGTTCCAGCTTCGTTCAGTGCTTTTGTGCAAGGAGGGAAGGACAGGTTCTTGAGTTTACTTTTGCCATTTTATTTTCCTTAATATATTTACAGCATGTGGAGGTCAGAGAACACCTCGCAAGACTTGGGTCTCTCCTTCCACCACAAGGGTTCTAGGAACCAAAGTCAGGTCACCAGGTTTGGCAGCGGTATTTCTACCTGCTAGTCAGTATCACAAGCCCGGATTCTTTCATGGCTTTTAAATGAGTTTATTTTTTCTTCTTTAGTTGGCATTCTCAGAGGTGTGGCATATGCACACTACCCTGCTTTAAGGCACCCCAAGCACCACATGATACCACAGTGTGCCTGACGGCCAGCACCAGAACACTGGCTTATAGAGCACACAGCCAGGGACTCTAGAACAAAACAGGTTATCAAATCCTGACGCAGTGAGAATACAAACCCAGGAGTTGGCTTCTTCTCCCCAAACCCCATTTCCTATAAAATTACATCAATTACAGGAGGGGCTGAGGAAGACGCACACTGAGCAGAATGGAACTGTATGCTATAATTTCAGTTTCCCTGTGGCATAGGGAACACTTTTTTTGAGACTAGGTCTTACCTCTCAAGCTAGCTTCAAAACTGCTATCCCTCTGCCTCAGCCTTGCTGCCAGGCAGCAACAAATCCAATGTGAAAGCACATTGTGCTTCTTAAGATGTAGGGGCACATGAAGAGGAATCACTTACCACAGTGGGTGTGAGCCTGACTCAGCCTTTCACGTGGCACACGTGAGTCTCAGTGCACTCTGTTCTGAACAGCCATGTGGCCAGGCTGTGCAAAGCTGGGCAGGGCACTCCCTCGTGGGCAGTGGGGCTGTCTGCTCTGCTGTGGTAACTTGGGCTGTGCTGGGCGACCACTTCATATGATGCAAGAAGGCAGGATTCTGTATTTTTTTTTACAGCATAGTTTTTACATTTTGGCTTAGTTTATCTTACTATTATGAGCCCAACGCGGTAGACTCTGTGTTCTTTCAATTAAACCCTGAGTGAAATGCATCATAGCAACCTATTTTCTTTCTTAGTGATTTTCTCCTCAAATATTTCTGCTCTTATTGTGTATTGAAAAGTTATAGTGGCTATTAAGATTCTGAGGCGACCAGAAAGAGAAAAGGAAAAAGGACGGCCAGGAATTCTTGCATGTTAAGCTGTGGTAGCTGAGCCTGTCAGACCCAACACTCTTGAGGCTGAGGCAGGAGAATCGTAAGTTCAAGCCTGGACTGCAGAGGAAATTCAAAAGAAAGCCTGCACATGTTACTGTGATGGCCTGTGACAGAAAAAACTGAGGAACTGGAGGGCTGGATATGTAATTCAGCTGTCGGTGCTTACCGAGCATGTATAAGACCATAAGTACCACAGAAGAAGAAAAATGTGTACACACACACACACACACACACAAACACAATACATACATACATTACATATATGTAGATATATGCACATATGTGCATATACATGTACATGTATGTATACATATGTACATATGAATGGTAGCAAAGCCTGGCCCTAAATTAAAGAAATAACCCAAAACCTCTGTGTCTCTTCCTACCCTAGGATTTCCCAAGAAGGACAGAGGCCATCTCACAGTATGCCCTTCTCCTTTCTGGTGTTAATCTCTTGCCTGCCTGCCAATACTTTCAATACTGCCAAGGCATAGAAGGTTGAGCCTTAGACTTAAGTGTCTGTGGGTGTCATCACCACAGGCTCAGCCAGCCAGAAGGTAAAATGACAGGATGCAGCCCTGGAGAGTATTGTGGGGTGCATAGTGGCTGCCTGAGGAACGAGTCTGCCAAGTGGGAGCCTCCGGGGCAGTTTTGCAGAGGCTGAGCACATCACAACAATCTATAAAGGTCTCTAAAGTGATTAGTGACTCAAGGTTTTGCTCAGAAATTTACATGTAGTAGTTCTGCAGCTTGTTGAAGAAATGAACAGATGGATAGATGGGTGGTTTAATTAATTGATGTGGTGTTTATCCAAGGGTTAAAGATTAACAGGACGATAAGCTTGGTTCCTAATACCAAGAATTAAATGTAAAAGGAATCAGGATTAGCATGTTAGGAAAAGGCTAAGCCATTTGCAAGGCTTTTAATTATACAAAGACATACCATGAGGAAATGAGCTTAAATTAAAAATCTGAACCGTGGTTTGAGCTGTACAAGTTCAATATAGAATTGGAAAAATGACTGCGTACAGTAATAATTTAGCTTCTCCTGGGGGTTGGAATGCAGTCTCACCCTGAGTCTCAGCCCACCCACAGCCCTCTATGCTCTGAGCTGTTACTTCTGCATTATCAATCACAGTCCAGCTGAACTGTTCTCTGGAGTTGGTGACTGGTCTTCTTTAGCAGTTGCCTGGAAACTTGAAGAGATAGTTCTTCACATGGACAGTAAAAGCACAAGTTCTTTGACTCTAATCTTAATTACTAATATCAATATCAATTCTCAGATCACACATCTCACTGTGACCATGGTCATTTGTATGGATATTTATAGTGTACAAAGGCTTAAAGAGGGCACAGAGTTCATGGAGGCCTTACTAGAGGCAGAGGCAGGCACCTGACATGGATGCAGACAGAGTCCCTGCAGGTAGCTACACAAGCTTAAAGAACCTGCTGGGAGCTGCTGGATTCCAGCTGCAGAGACACAGGAGTGCTTAGCCAAGGGGCAGAACATTGAAGAGGAGGCATCGGATCAGATCTGATAGACTCCTGTGCAAGAGGGCTACATCAAGAGTCAGAACCAGCCTGAGCCACGGCCCCATGGATGGGTAGGAATCCTCTACCTACCAGTCCCTTGATGTGCACACTAAGTAGGATGCACACATGAAGGTGACAGGTCAGATTGGTGGGGCAATGAGCATGCCTGTTCTGTGTCCTCCCTATGGGTCCAAGTAAGAGTGGTGCAGTCCTCTTGGTCCACTGTATCTGACAAGCCCTTGGCTCACATTTTTTCTAATACAGCTTTAATATGTCTGTGTGTGCCTGTATCTTCCCAATCAACCTTGATGCATTTATAGGTGATATTTTTACTTGTGGGGATAAGTTGTGTATCAGTTTATACCTTGTGGGCCATGCTGCCCGGGCAATGGTGTCTATACCTAAATATAATGTAGAGTCACCCTGCCTCTGCACTTGTTCTGTGTACAGCCAAAGTTGCTTCTAAAATGGCATCTCCTAGAGCAGAACACACCCTGAAAGCTGCCATTCCCCACACTGTGGGGACATAGAGTCCAACTCAGCCTGATTGCATATGTCACCTCTAGGTTCATCTTCTCTCTGACCTGTTCTATACACATGCTTCCTGCAGGCACCAGTACTAGTCCAACCAAGCAGGTAGTCTGTGCTGATGTGAAGACCAGTCAAGGTTGAAAGGTGTCTACACCCAGGTATCCCTTCCTGCAGGAGCAGAAACTTCAGTGCTAGATTTATCACCAAGATTAATCTAGTCCTGTTGTTCACTTACTGCATGTCTGTTAGGGTGACAGGAAGGACCAGGCATTCTCCAACAACCTGCCACACTGCATAACTCACTCAAAAGAATTCCCCTAGCCAGGATTCTGGTTTATCCCCACAGGGAATGCATTGGATTGAATGTCAATCAGGAAACAGATACAAGCTCTTGCTTTCCTTATCCTAAGTCCTCCAAAAATCTTTTTGTTTAATCAGTGTTACCCGCAACATGGATGAAACTTGAACATTCTGCTAAGCGAAAGCCAGTCACAAAAGACCAACTACAATTTATCTCGTATGTCTGAGATGTCAGTAGGAGACAAATGGCGAGAGAGTAGATTAGGGTGGTCTGGGGCAGAAGGGATAGGGAAGATGGGTGGGATGGCATGGTGACATTTAAAGGCACTTACAGGGTTTCTTTAGGGGATACTTAAAATATTCTAAGTTTTATAAGTGGTGGTAGTTACAACAGTCAGTCTATGAGTATATTAGAAGCCACTGACTTGTGTTACCTTTGAATTATATCATAGTAAAGCTGTGACCAAAAAAAAAAAAATGATTCTTAAAACATGCGAAAGATCTGTATGGCAAGAACTTCAAGACTCTGAAGAAGGAAATGGAAGAAGACCTCAAAAAATGGGAAAACCTCCCATGCTCATGGATCGGTAGAATCAATATAGTTAAAATGGCCATTTTGCCTAAAGCACTATACAGATTCAATGCAATACCCATCAAAATCCCAACTCAATTCTTCACAGAGTTAGAAAGAGCAATTATCAAATTCATCTGGAACAACAAAAAACCCAGGATAGCTAAAACTATTCTCAGCAACAAAAGAAAATCTGGGGGAATCAGTATCCCTGACCTCAAGCAATACTACAGAGCAATAGTGTTAAAAACTGCATGGTATTGGTACAGTGACAGGCAGGAGGATCAATGGAACAGGATTGAAGATCCAGAAATGAACCCACACACCTATGGCCACTTGATCCTCGACAAAGAGGCTGAAAACATCCAATGGAAAAAAGATAGCCTTTTCAACAAATGGTGCTGGTTCAACTGGAGGTCAGCATGCAGAAGAATGCGAATTGATCCATCCTTATCTCCTTGTACTAAGCTCAAATCCAAATGGATCAAGGACCTCCACATAAAGCCAGACACTCTGAAGCTAATAGAAAAGAAACTGGGGAAGACCCTTGAGGACATCGGTACAGGGAGAAAGTTTCTGAACAGAACACCAATAGCGTATGCTCTAAGAGCAAGAATTGACAAATGGGACCTCATAAGGTTACAGAGTTTCTGTAAGGCAAAGGACACCGTCAAGAGGACAGATCGGCAACCAACAAATTGGGAAAAGATCTTCACCAATCCTACATCAGATAGAGGGCTAATATCCAATATATATAAAGAACTCAAGAAGTTAGACTCCAGAAAACCGAACAACCCTATTAAAAAATGGGGTACAGAGTTAAACAAAGAATTCTCACCTGAAGAACTTCGGATGGCGGAGAAGCATCTTAAAAAATGCTCCACTTCATTAGTCATTAGGGAAATGCAAATCAAAACAACCCTAAGATTTCATCTTACACCAGTCAGAATGGCTAAGATTAAAAATTCAGGAGACAGCAGGTGTTGGAGAGGGTGCGGAGAAAGAGGAACACTCCTCCACTGCTGGTGGGGTTGCAAATTGGTACAACCACTCTGGAAAGCAGTCTGGCGGTTCCTCCGAAAACTGGGCACCTCACTTCCAGAAGATCCTGCTATACCACTCCTGGGCATATACCCAGAGGATTCCCCACCATGTAATAAGGATACATGCTCTACTATGTTCATAGCAGCCCTATTTATAATTGCCAGATGCTGGAAAGAACCCAGGTATCCCTCAACAGAAGAGTGGATACAAAAAATGTGGTATATCTACACAATGGAGTACTATTCAGCCATTAGAAACAATGAATTCATGAAATTCTTAGGCAAATGGATGGAGCTAGAGAACATCATACTAAGTGAGGTAACCCAGACTCAAAAGGTGAATCATGGTATGCACTCACTAATAAGTGGTTATTAACCTAGAAAACTGGAATACCCAAAACATAATCCACACATCAAATGAGATACAAGAAGAAAGCAGGAGTGGTCCCTGGTTCTGGAAAGACTCAGTGAAACAGTATTTGGCAAAACCAGAACGGGGAACTGGGAAGGGGTGGGAGGGAGGACAGGGGAAGAGAAGGGGGCTTACGGGACTTTCGGGGAGTGGGGGGGGGGCTAGAAAAGGGGAAATCATTTGAAATGTAAATAAATTATATCAAATAAAAAAAAAAGACAAAAAAAAAAAAAAGAAATATAAAAAAAAAAAAAAAAAAAAAAAAAAAAAAAAAGTAGCATTTTACTATATTAACCCATTTTATGATCAATTAATTAATTGATTATCAAATTAATTATTAATCAATTAATTAATTGACTAGAAATTAATCAAAGGAGCCGAATATTAAATAAAAACAAAATTCTCCAGTCCTTTTCAAACAAAAAAATGGGCATTAATGCCCTTAAACATGCATGCACCTCCATTGCAGCATGCCTGATTTTCAGTTCCCAGTACCACACACTCAAACAAAAATACAGATATCTTAACAACAAGAGCAAATATGCATGCATGCTTGGTAGCATGACAGTGTAGTTGATAGTCTAAAGAATAATTCATACAAGCAAGTGGGAGCTGGAGACTGCAGATCAACCTGGAACACTCTCTCTCTCTCTCTCTCTCTCTCTCTCTCTCTCTCTCTCTCTCGGGAGCTGGAGATTACAGTCAACCCTTAACTCTAGGAATTGTTGGGGGCCTTAGCTGGTTACTCATAACCTCCAATAACCTTTCTGATGTTGATGTAGGAAAACTGTACACACAGTTCCTCGGGCAAACAATTCAGGACACATCTCACATCTTATCTAGACATCCAGTCACAACGTTATGCAGGTGACTTTGTCTATGAGGCACTTTCCTTCATATTTCAGCTGGGAAGTACTTGACAATTGTAGCAAACAAGGCTACTTTGTTACCTGGTGTCTTGAGAAAGAATGGAGTCTTAAATGTAAATTCTGAAATAAGCTTTGTGAAGAGAGCCTACTATCCTTCTGCCAAAGCCAAAGCCAATCACAGCAGGCATGCAGGCCACAGGAAGGATAAGAGGGAAAGATTAATTCCCTGCATTTTCCACCTCTTGTTCATGTCCCCAGACACCATAGCCCTTCGTAGGCAGGCAGGGTTCACCAGCCATAGTCCAAGGTTGGCTCCTGCATCTCCTCTCCCTGAAACCTGACTCCTGCATCAGCACCAAGAACTGAAAAGCCTCTACTCTGCTGGAAAAGAGGCCACAGCACAATTCTCCTGACACCAATGACTTTTCTACCTACCTTTTCCTGGAAGATACTTGTGTTAATAACTTGGTTTGCTTGTTGTGTGCAGGTTAGTCTGTGCTTTGTAGCTAGCTGTTTGTATGCCGGGCACACTCTGCTCTGCCACTTGCTTTGCATTACGCCTGTTAAAACAATCTTTATTAGTTACTTTTCTGTCAGTGTGACCAAATATCTGACAAAAGCAATTTACAGGAGCAAGGGTTTCTTGGAGCTCACAGGATAAGGACTCAGTCTGTAGTGGTGGAGAAGGTGTGGCTACAGGAATGGGAGACCACGTCATTCTGTTTACCAGGAAACTCAAAAAAATGAAAGAGATGAGTCCAAACCTCCCCCCCCACTCCCACCCTGCTTCATGTTATTCAACCCATGTTCAGCGTAGCTCTTCCGATCTCACCCACCCAGAGGTGTGTTACATGCCCTGAGGTGTGGCTCCTATGTTGTTCTAAACCTAGTCAAGCTGACCATGAAGGTTAACCATTGCCTCTTCCTTCTATGTAGGGCTGGTATCTCACTGTGGTCTCCATGTACAGTTCTCAGCGGTGATGTAGAGAATCTTTCCACAGTCTTTCCCTTACCTTTCCTTCCTTCTCTCACTGAGAAATAAGCAGAGCTAGAGTAGCAGAGCCAATGGCTTACAGGATTCCCACAGCAAGAAGCTCTGTTGGATGTGTTTCCGTATTCCGTGTGCCTGCCGTAGTGCTTAGCACTGTGTGTACTAAATAGGTTCTGACTAGAGTCATCAATAAATGAACGACTGAAGACAAACCATTCCCTTCCTTTTGTCCCTGATCCGGGTCTCTCCCAGAATTATTTTTTTAAAACTAATTCCCTGAGGATTTTTTTTTGTTTTGTTTTATTGTTGTTGTTGTTGTTTTTGAGACAGGGTTTCTCTGTATAGCCCTGGCTGTCCTGGAACTCACTCTGTAAACCAGGCTGGCCTCGAACTCAGAAATCTGCCTGCCTATGCCTCCCAAGTGCTGGGATTAAAGGTGTGTGCCACCACTGCCCAAAAGTACATTTTTTCTAATCTTTAAAAAATGAAAATAAGTAAAATAGTAATAAAAAGAAATAATAAAATGCTTGAGCAACTTTGAGTCCAACAAATGGACATCAATTTGCTAGAGGCAAAGCAAACTAAGAAAACCTGTTGTAATCTAAATCACAATCGTGCCTCAGTAGCTCACTCTACAAAGCCCTCCAGGTACGTCTGAAGCACCATCGCTTCCTACTAGCATGAGTGAAATCATTTCTAAGATATAAAGGAAAAAATTAACTTTCTTCTGTTTTCTTTGCACCTTTTCTGCTTTAAAAGACATGAGCCAAGGGTGACCTGTTGTCACAAAAGGTTGATGAAAATACCATAGCAAAATATATAGTCAAGTCTTCTTCACCTCAGCCATCTTGGTTGAAACTCAGAAAAGTTCCCTAAACCCAAGACCTTCCAAAGCACCAAGACCAAGGGAGGTTTCATTTCTGCAGCCTGTCCACATTCTCACACCAACAAACCGTGCACTTCCTTTTTCATGTCTTGGGCTTATCTAAAGGATCATGTGTCTTTGGTGTGTGAGCGGGCATGTGGCCATGGGCTCCACATGAACAGGAAGAAACAGGCACAGGCAGGAAGAAGGCTGCTCTGATGTTATTTTTAACCTGAGCCTTCTGAGGGAGTTTGATCCACCAACACAGAACCAGAGGGAGTCACTGAGGTTAGGTTTCCTTTCCTCAGTCAACAGACCTTGGATTCTCTCTTTGCGCTCACCCATGTTGGCTGTGTGTCCATCTGCCAGTTGGCCTCGGTCGCCGCGTTCATCCCTCTCCAGCTCACTGCTTTTTAGGGGAAGTCAGAACAATGCATTCCTGGCACCACAAGATAGAAGAGGTAGATTGCAGTCTCTGTTTCTCCCTGACCCTAAGGGAAGTTCAATTCCTTAGAGCCAATGTTCTCACCTGGGAAGTACTTGACAATTATAACAAACAAGGCAACTTTGTTGCCTGGTGTCTTGAGAAAGAATGGAGTCTTAAATGTAAGTTCTGAAATAAGCTTTGGGAAAGAGAGCCTACTATCCAGAGCTCCCATAGCCTGCCTCAAATCTCTACCTCTCTCCCAATGACTCAGGGCCCCACACGCTGCTTAGATGATGCCTGCCGGAAAGCAGGGTCTCTGAGTTTAAAACAGGCTGAATTACTCTGGGTGCTAGTTGGCTCCATTGAGTCTTCTCACAGTTATCACTGAGTCTTTCCAGAACCAGGGGCCACTCCTCCGTTCTTCTTGTACCTCATTTGATGTGTGGATCATGTTTAGGGTATTCCAGTTTTCCAGGCTAATATCCACTTATTAGTAAGTGCATACCATTGTCTCTGGTTGGACACCATAGCTTTTAAGGTGTCTCTGCTTTAACATGATGCTGTTTCTTCACCTTCTTCTTTTGTTCTTTGCAGGGTATATCCCCAGCTATTTAGACAAAGATGAGCTGTGTGTAGTGTGTGGGGACAAAGCCACAGGGTACCACTATCGCTGCATCACCTGTGAAGGCTGCAAGGTAAGTGCCAGTGTCCCAGCACAGACCACAGCACAGCCCCTGTCCTCTCCCAGACAGCCACTGTAACTCAGGCTTACAAAAAGAAATGTCAACGTTAATGACCTTTGGCCATCCAGGGGCCCAGGCATCCTCCTTATTTTTGATATGCTCAAAATCTGAATTTTCCTTCTTCCTAAATCATGAATAACTAAATGAAATTTTGCAATAGTGTAGTATTTTGTTCTTGTGTTTTTAAAACAGACAACTAACAAAAAGAAAATAAATTAATAATGGTTACTTTGAGCATTAGAGCATATTTTTTAAATATCCAATCAATCTACTTCACTCTTTCTCCTCCTTTTTATGTGCACTGTCTAAGGAGATGAGTTTGCTCCACAGCCTTTCTGCTGTGGCTCTGCAGGTCTGTGCCCACTTCTGAGGGTTCCATTAGGCAGGGTCTTTGAAGCCAATTAAACTCAATTATGTTCCAGAAATTATTCAAAGTGGCTTTCAGCAGAAATGGAGTCAGCTTGCCATCAGATAATTTTATGCTCTGAAAATTTTTCTTTGGGAAATTCTTGACAAAAACATACTGGTGTATTCACATTCCAAAGGGAGTCTACATCTGCCTACTTACAATCTTAATCAGCAAAACTAAGATAAGCATTATGAAAAAGATGTTTAGATCCATCAACCTAGATTAGACAATAAAGACAAGGAACTCAACCCAGAGTAGCACCCGAGGAGCCAGTGCTGCCTGTGTAAATGGGGATGTATTCTAATCCAGGGACAGACTTCTATTTCCTGGAGAGTTTACAATAAAACTTGTATTGAAGTCTGGAAAAAAAACAAAAAAACAAAAAAACAAAAAAAAATCACTTTCCCTCCCTGTTCCATCTCTCCTCCCACGCCCCTCTTTCCCCCTCCTACCTTCCCTTCCCTCCCTCTTCTTCCCAAACTTCCCTGCTCTCTCCCTGCCCTTGCCTTTACACCCCCATGAACCACAGGTTGTGAGGGTTTAACACAAACCCAGAAAGGAACCTAAGAGTGAGAATACTTTCTTAATATGATACAGAAGCAACTTGGAAAAAGGTTTTCAAATGTAGCATCATCTTCAAGGGTGCCAAGAGATTAAAAAAAAAAAAAGTTACATCTCAGGGTTTATTTAAACCTACAGTGTACATGGCCAGAATCTGTACTGCGTTAGGAATATAAAAATTTGAGACTTTTTAACTCTGCTGTGATATGTAACTTGCTACACACTTAGCACTTTGTAGAAAGAAGGTTGAGGTTTCCATACAACAGTTTTCAAAGAAAATGTAACAGTATTATAGTGCTTTTACAATATCTATTTTACAACAATAACTGTTACTAAAATGTAACAGTTCCTCTTGGAGTTTGCACTGATGCAGTGCTCTAATCTCCTCCTGTGCTGTGAGAAAAGTAAGCAAA
The DNA here is from genome assembly GCF_947179515.1 of Apodemus sylvaticus. Lineage (NCBI taxonomy): Eukaryota > Metazoa > Chordata > Mammalia > Rodentia > Muridae > Apodemus > Apodemus sylvaticus. Next base: position 116,501,775 of record NC_067479.1, read on the forward strand.
AGCAAGGAACGGGGTGCCCAGTGGCTTCACGTGCAGACCGCAGACCACTCACGGACATCAAAGGTGTCAGGGCAGAGACGTGAAGCACAAGCAGTGAGGAAGGCTGCTTCCTGGCTTGTCCATGCTTAGCTAGCTTTCTTATACAGTTCAGGACCACCTACCCAGAGAGGAATGCCACCCACAGTGAGCTAAGGCCCCCTAAATCAATGAACAACCAAGACAATCCCTCACAGATACTCAGAGGGCAAAATTATCTGGGCAATCCCACAATTTTGACTCTTTAGTTGACTTAAGTTATGTCAAGATGGAAGTTACAGCTAAAAATGATGGATAGTAGCAAAGAGGCTGTATGTGTGCGCGTGTGCACGTGTGTGCGTGTGTGCATGTCTGTGTGTGTGTGTGTGTGTGTGTGTGTGTGTGTGTTGATGGTGTTTGAAACAGGGTTTGTTGGCCTCAAAGTCAGAGATCTGCCCAGAGTGCTAGGATTCGAGGCATGTGCCACCACACCTGGCTGCATAGAGGTCCTTGTGTCTGGTTAGTCCATCATCTGGAACCATTAAAAAATTAATCTGACTCTTCTCTGAGTGCAGAAACATCTCTGCTGTAGGTTTTAAAGGCAAGTTCTCCATTCACATACAAATCATTGAAACATGTCCTGACTTAGTCCTTAAGAAGCCTCTTTCGGCAGCTCACAAGATCTGGTGGGTGGCTTAAATTTGGTGCTGGGGAATTAACCCAGAGCTTCATGCGTGTTCAGCATGTATTATGTGCTGAGCTATGCCCCTAACCCCTAAAATTATTTTTCACATCAATGTCTATCTCCAGGAGTTAATTTTCATCGATTTTTAAAATTAAGAGACCTATCATCCTTGCATCTATCTAACAGTAGTATTTCTACCCTATGGTAAAAGATGTTCTTCCACAGATTAGAATAGTGCTTAAAAGGGATTTGGTCCGTTAACATCTTCAGAGGTAGGCTCAGAAAAGAAACAGCACAGCAAGTCTCAGTACTTCTATTTTCTGCAAAAGCAAAGTACTCACACCATTAAGGAATGCACAGAATATCTTTGTTGAGATACACAATCCTGTCCTCATTCTGTTACAGCCTTGCTCGCCCTGGCCTCAGTGTGGTCATCATAGGCAACCAGTGTCCCTCCTCAGCAGCTGTCCATATCCTCCCTGGCTAGCTTCTAGGTAAACATGGCTTCCTCCTGAAGACACGTTGTCCTGTCCCCTCCCAGTGCATACCTTCCATCTTGTCAGAAATGACTGGATTTCTTTTGTCGCCTATGCCCCCTAGAACAGAGAGCACAGTTAGGGAAGGGAGAGCCACAGGAAAACGTGTTGTTCATTCTAGAGTCATGCTGTGACATGGCCCTCTGGGCAGATTCACCCATTCAATACCTGGGGAGATGTGGTTGATGTCTCTCATCCAGATACTTGTGCATGGTTCCTGGGCCTACAACAGCATATCCACATCATTCAGAGGTGTGCACACATGTTTAAGAACACAAATCCCCGATTCATAGAGTTTTCCTGTTAGAATGTAATTTTGAAAAAAAATCATACTTCTTAAAAAAAATCATAGATATGAGTCTTGGTTATTCCTGCTTTGCTTGGTATAAGGTCCTACTCTGGACTCTCTCATTGCAAGAAAGGACTTTTTCTGAGTAGGGGCTATGCAAGGAGGCATGTGTCTGCAACCAAAGCTAAAAACATAAATGAAAGAACAAAAGATGGGCAAAATGTGGGGCAACTAGGGCAAAAGGATGCAGTGTACATCTGCTGCATGTCTGTTTCCACCACAGCAAGTATGCATTGCCAGCGCTAATTCCTGTCATCCAGAGAACAGTGTCTAGAAATGTTCTAGTCTAATGCCTTTATGGCCAGTAAATTCCTAAATATTAGCACCTGAGAGTAATGAGATCAAACCTAACCTAGAAAATATATAAACTTCTATTATAGGCCAGCCTCAGTTATATAGCAAAACCCTGTATCTAAATAAATAAATGTCTTGAGAAAGTTAGATAAATTAGCCAAATCTAGAATCAAATAGTGTTCTTCAGAGAAGAGAAAGCCTATTGAACTCATATGCCTATAGATACTGGAGGAAAAGGTTTTAGAAATAAAAACCCTAAGCTCAAGTTTCCTATTCTTCAAGTCCTGTTGTTTAAAAGGTTAAGAGAGTTGGTCAGGGCCATCATTTTTTTCTTTATTTTCTTCTTCTTCTTCTTCTTCTTCTTCTTCTTCTTCTTCTTCTACTACTACTACTACTACTACTACTACTACTACTACTACTACTACTACTTCTTCTTCTTCTTCTTCTTTCTTCTTTCTTTCTTCTTTCTCTTCCTCTTCCTCTTCTTCAGTTTTTGGAAATAGATTCTTTTTAATACATCCCAACCACAGTTTTCTCTCTGCCCTCACATCCCAGCTCCCCCACAGCTTCTTCTTCTTCAGAAAGCGGGCCTCCAAAAGAGGACAGCTAAACAGGATGAAATAAGATACATTAAGACAAAACAAAAACCCTTGTTGGCTGGACAAGACAATCCAACTGGAGAAAAGTAAAGTCCCAAGAACAAGACTCATAGATATACCCGCTCCCACAGTTAGGAGTGCCACCAAATCACCAACCTAACAGCCACAACATAGACAAAGAGGATCTGGTGCAGACCCACGCAAGGGCCCGTGCCTGCTGCTGCTTCAGTCACTGTAAGCCCACCTGGGCCTCACTAAGTCCATCCAGTGAGCCATGTGCTCCTGGTTCTCTTCATCTCCTTTGTTCCCTGGTTTCCTATGGAGGGACCTGATGGAGACCTCCAATTTAGACTCTCTATCTACATAATGTCTGGCTGCGGGTCTCTGTATTCGTTCCCATCTAGCCAGAGGAAGTCTCTCTGTTGATGACTAGATAAGGCACTGATTTGTAAGTATAGCAGAATGTCATTAAAAATCATTTCATTTCATTGTTTTATTTTTCTAATTATGTTTAGTTCTATGCTAGGTCCCTGGGCTATCTATCCATTGTGTGGTTCCTGGCCATCCAGACTCCCTCTCATGGAGTGGGCCTCAGGGTAAACCAAACATTGGTTGGCCACTCCCACAAGTTCTTTGCCACCATCAACCCAGTCCATCTTCGAGTTGGGACAGATTGTAGGTCAAGGGTTGGTATCCAGGTTTCTCTTTCTGTAGCCTTTTCTCACCAGAGACTAGAGGGTAGGGTGTAGGCTCCATACAGACACCAGTTCCACCTCTCCACATGCAATGAGCTGGGTGAATGCTGTCCCCAGCAGCAGGGCCCTGCGGTCAGTTTTCAGAGAGCAACCCTGTTTTCTAGTATCAGCCTGGGTTGTTTAGGGATCTCCACAGAACACCCTCAGTCAGCAGTTCAGTCAAACACAACCAGGTCTTTCCACTGGAAGCGTTGCCCATCTACAGAAGATGGCCAGTTCAGACTCTGTATCCTTCATCACCAGGAGTCTTCACTAGGGTCATCCTCATAGATTCCAGGATATTCTCCAGCACTGGATTTCCATATCTCCCTCTAATCGCTTCCTAATTCCAGCTGTCTCTCCTTGCATTCTCTCTATCCCCTATCCCCACCTTATCCCTCCCTCTCCTCTCCCTATCCACTCCTAGTCCAACAGCAGAATCTATTCTATTTTCCCCGTCCGAGGGAAAGCCACGCACCCCCTAGAGCTGCTTTATCTAACCTCTCTGGGTTTGTGAACTGTAACATTATTCTCCTTCATGCAGCAGCTACTATCCACTTATAGGTGAATACATACCGCATGGTTTTCTAGGTCGGGGTTACCTCACTCAGGATGTTTTTTTCCAGTTCTTTCCATTCACGTTCAAATTTCATGGTGTCATATTTTTTACCCACTGAGTAATAATTTATTGTGTAAATGTACCACATTTTCTTTTTCCATTCTTGACTTGAGGGATATCGGGATTGTTTCCAGTTTCTGGCTATTTTGAATAAAGCTATAATAAACCTAGTTGAGCATCCTTTGGATGTAACATCCTTTGGATATAAGTCATGGCCATTTTAAGAGTCAAACAAAAATTAAGTGAAATCTCTAAATTAAATAAAGACATATATTTTTTTAACCCTTTCCTCCCCAACTTGTTTCTTTTTTTTCTTTTCTTTTCTTTTTTTGTAATATTTTTATTTTCTATATTCTTTGTTTACATTCCAAATGATTCCCCCTTTCCTGGATCCCCCTTCCCCATATGTCCCATAAACCTTCTTCTCTCCATCCCTTCTCCAATCACCTCCCTCCTTTTTCTCTGTCCTTATATTCCCTTCCAATGCTAGATCAATCCTTTCCAGGATCAGGACCCTCTCCATACTTCTTCATGGGTGTCATTTATTATGCAATTTGTGCCTTGGGTATTCAGGGCTTCTAGGCTAATTAATATCCACTTATCAGAGATTGCATTCCATGTGTATTCTTTTGTGATTGGGTTACCTCACTTAGGATGATATTTTCCAGATCAAACCATTTGCCTAAAAATTTTGTGAATTCATTGTTTATAATTGCTGAGTAGTATTCCATTGTGTAAATATACCACATTTTCTGTATCCATTCCTCCTTTGAGGGGCATCTGGGTTCTTTCCAGCTTCTGGCTATTATAAATAAGGCTGCTATGAACATAATGGAGCATGTGTCTTTATTGCATGCCGGGGAATCCTTTGGGTATATGCCCAGGAGAGGTATAGCAGGGTCCTCCTGAAGTCTCATGTCCAGTTTTCTGAGGAACTTCCAGACTGATTTCCAAAGTGGTTGTACCATCTTACAGCCCCACCAGCAGTGGAGGAGTGTTCCTCTTTCTCCACATCCTCACCAACACCTGCTGTCTCCTGAGTTTTTGACCTTAGCCATTCTGACTGGTGTAAGGTGAAATCTCAGGGTTGTTTTGATCTGCATTTCCGTAATGACTAATGATGTTGAGCACTTCTTAAGGTGCCTCTCGGCCATCCGAATTTCTTCAGGTGAAAATTCTTTGTTTAGATCTGTACCCCATTTTTTAATAGGGTTATTTGGTTCCCTGGGGTCTAACTTCTTGAGTTCTTTGTATATATTGGATATTAGTCCTCTATCAGATGTGGGGTTGGTGAATATCCTTTCCCAATTTGATGGTTGCTGTTTTGTCCTTTTAACAGTGTCCTTTGCCTTACAGAAACTTTGTAATTTTATGAGGTCCCATTTGTCAATTCTTGATCTTAGAGCATAAGCTATTGATGATCTGTTCAGGAACTTGTCCCTTCTGCCCATGTCCTCAAGGGTCTTCCCCAGTTTCTTTTCTATTAGTTTCAGTGTATAAAGACATATATTTAGTCACCAAACAATATTAAATGTTCTTGGTATATGTATATTCATTGTACATAGTAATGGGTTTTTTAAACAAAGTAATCAGCATAGTTGCCATTTTTATTTCTCTCCCAAGTATCATTTTTAAATGATGTGAAGGATTTGCTAATAGTCTTGTAGCATTCTATGAGAGGTGCACATACGCACACAGGATTCATTATCACAGGGTTTTCAGTGATCTGCAACTTTCTCTCTTTTTTTCTTTTTTTTATTCAATGTATTTTTTATTTACATTTCAAATGATTTCCCCTTTCCTGGCTCTCCACTGCCCGAAAGTCCCATAAGCCCTCTTCCCTCTCCCTGTTCCCCCATCCAACCCTTCCCACTTCCCTGTTCTGGTATTGCACTATACTGCTGCACTGAACCTTTCCAGAACCAGGAGCCACTCCTCCGTTCTTCTTGGACATCATTTGATATGTGGATTATGTCTTGGGTATAACAAGTTTCTAGGCTAATGTCCACTTATCAGTGAGTGCATACTATGATTGATCTTCTGAGACTGGGTTACCTCACTTAGTATGATGTTCTCCAATTCCATCCATTTGCCTAAGAATTTCATGAATTCATTGTTTCTAATGGCTGAATAGTACTCCATTGTGTAGATATACCACATTTTTTGCATCCATTCTTCTGTTGAGGGATACCTGGGTTCTTTCCAGCTTCTGGCTATGATAAATAGGGCTGCTATGAACATAGTGGAGCATGTATCCTTATTACCTGCTCGGGAGTTCTCTGAGTATATGCCCAGGAGTGGTATAGCATGGTCCTCCGGAAGTGACGTGCCTACTTTTCTGAGGAACCACCCGGCTGATTTCCAGAATGGTTGTACCAATTTGCAACCCCACCAGCAGTGGAGGAGTGTTCCTCTTTCTCCATATAGTAATGGGTTTTTTAAAGAAATAATCAAGTATCCTGCTCTTTTAATTCAGGATAAAGTAATAAAGCTCTTTATTCACTTAGCAGGAAAATTATGACACCATATGAATAAAAGTTATACCACTTAATGTATAGAAAAATAAGAGCAAACGCCAGGTTTATTTCTTTGAGTAAAATATACAACAGTGAAGACACTACAGCTCTGTGAAGCCTCCCTCAACTCCTTAGATTAACTTCCCTCCGCCATCCTCCATTTGAGGGTATAAAGTAGAAAGCCCCAGCCCAGGCTCAGGGCCAGAACAATTGCTCTTATTCTTAGGTAGACACAAAACTCTGGAGTCATTTAGTTTCAGAAAATATCAACCTATTATCTTGGGTCTTTTCATTTAGGGCTTCTTTAGAAGAACCATTCAGAAAAGTCTCCATCCGTCTTATTCCTGCAAATATGAAGGAAAGTGCATCATAGACAAAGTCACTCGCAACCAGTGCCAGGAATGCCGTTTTAAGAAATGCATCTATGTTGGCATGGCAACAGACTGTAAGTACATGTTCTTCATTCACTTGATACTGTGAAGTGTGGACCAGGAGTAGGTTTTGGTTCAAGATCAACAAAGAAAGCAGGAATCTTTGTGGATAGAGGCTGGCTCTCACACACCCTCCCTCCCCACATCCAGCCTTGCCATAGGTGGAAGTCATTGGCTTTGTTCCTCCTGACTCATTAGTTCCCAACTTCTGAAGCATCCAGATGATGTGATGGGGTAGTTAGATCATCCCTGTGTGGGTTTGAAGCTTGTAGCATGCTCACTTCTTACACACAGGATCTATATGCTGAGAGGCTTAGAGACCAGTCCTTGCATTTTCAAAAGCAGAAATAAATTAATTTGGTAGACATCTTGGGAGATGGAGTTCTGGCAGGAAAATGACATGTTCAAGAATTTTTGTAGAATTCAAGTTGAATGTTCCCACATCAGTCATCCCACTGTTGATAGCTGTTGCATTTTTAGCCAAAATAGTTTTGGTTGGTTGGTTGGTTTTGGTTTTGGTTTTTGGGGGTTTGTGTGTAAGTAAGATTTTATTTAATCTATTTCACCCAGTTTTCTAAGTGCCATATCATATGGCAATGATAATATCCCTGGGGTCTCTCCTCCCAACCCTGGACCAGGGGTTTACACTAGTTGTGTTAATTAGTCCTAAAAAAAAGAACCAAGGCATTCAGCATGTACTGCCTCCCTTCTACTAGGAATCAGTAGGGGTGATTTCCACAGCTGTCATGATTGTACATCAGAGATTTCAATCATGAGTTTAAAAGGAAAAAGAAAAACACAACAAAGAAATCAAAAGTAATGGGAATGTTCCTGCTATAGGAAGAAATGATCCTTGTTTGTATTGGGACCATAAATAGTGTTCTCTCTGAGAGAATACAAAAGAAAATCTATGATTTCCTCATAGAAGAAAATGCTGTGCATAGTGTTAGGAGATCTGTCAGGGTGTCAGGATGGAAATACTGTCCATCCTCACCTCAGGCAGGGCATCTCTATCTCTAAAGGATTTAGGCCCCTTTCTGACCAGGATGTGAATATGATTAGCTCAAAACTAAATACTTACATGTCATTATTCCAAACCACTATTGTTTAAACAGCCGTTTTATTATTTTATTAAGTTTAAGATGTAAGTAGTTATGGGGTTTAAGATGCCCAAAGTCCATCTACACTGCGGATACAAATGTTGAGCTCTTTTATCTGCTGGTGATGAATTTCAAAAGTTCCAGGTTAGTCCAAAAACAAAAAAAAAAAAAGCCTCTGCTCAGGGACAGCCAGATAATCAGCAGACAGTAGCATCTGCCACCCTGCCACAAGCCTGAGAGTCTACAAACCCAGTCCCTGAGACCCACATGGCAAAAGGAGAAAATGGACTCCCACAGGTGTCCTGTCACGGGGCTGAAGGGACACCGCCTGCGTGCACTTGTGTATACACACACACACACACACACACACACACACACTTCAACAAGTAAGTAAATAACAAGAAGGAAAAAAAGAAAAGCAAATCTCCACGCCAGTGCCAGCCCTACCACTGATGAGGTATGTGACCCCCAGAGCTAAACCTCAGATTCCTTCCTGAGAAACCCCCACACACCTTACAGCCCCAGGCCCAGGATTCAGTCTGTACAGCTGCAATAGTGTGGTACACTGGAAGCCTTGAAGCAATGGGGCTTCAGTTTTGTGAGCCTTTAGGAGGTGAACCAAAGTTACCTCACAAGCGTCCTCTTCCCACTTCTGAAGACACTCTTGTGACATTGGAGACTGAATCCTGAGGAGATACTGCTGGAGGCCTCAGGAACAAACTGGGCACCTTGCTTCTCTTCTTGCTATGTCTACCCTTGACACAACACAAGGACTGCGCACTGTAGGAACTGAAGGCAGGAGACCTGGGTCATCCCGTGAGCTTGATCTGACCTTAGACAAGCCACAGTCTGGTCCCTCTTCTGTGAAGAAGAGAATGGACTAGATCCCATCAGTCCTGAGGCCTAGATCCCATCTGAAGCCTGAGCTATGCTCAGGGTAAGAGTGCTTGCAGTAAAAGCAAGAAGACCTGAGTTCTAACCTCCTGCCACACATGTGTTGCTGCCATGACCACATGGGTTGGGTTAGGGACAGCTTTAAACTCAGTGACAGACCCTCTCTCAAAAAACGTGAGGGAGGGTTGAGGAAAACTCCTGGCCTGCTTCTCTGGCTTCCGTTTGTGTACACAGAGGTTCACTACTCCCCCCCCCCACACACACACGTACACACACACACGTACACACAAGTAGGAAATATGGCATGACAGGTAAAAGGACTTACCACACAAGCTTTCTGATGCTTAGAGCCTACACAGTCAATGGAGAATACCAACTTCACAGAATTACCATGGTATGTGTGCACCTATGTGCCTCTGGCCTTCACAGATGTACCATGGTATGTGTGCACCTACACACACACACACACACACACACACACACTCACACACACAATTAGTAATAATAATAAAAATAATAATAATAATAATAATTCAGTAAAATAAAGTAAAACCTGAGTCTTTCAATCTTACTACAAATCTAATGAAATCGTCTATTTGGAAACTAACCATAGAAAGATAGGTTTCTTGTTCCTCTTGCATAAATTGTAAATATGACTATATTTACTGAACACTTACCATAGTCACACTGCCATAGTGAATACCTTGTATGTGGGCATTATTGATCCCATCTCAGTAAAGGGACACATGAAAGCTCAGAAAACCTAACAGACTTGCTTAGCAGTCACACTGCTAGAAGGTGCTGGTGTCAGGACTCAAACCCTAGGGTCTTCCAGTCCAAGGCTCTTTATCTGCTATGGAGGACAGAGCAGGTACAAAGATTTGCAAAGATGTACCTGTAAGGCTCAAAAGAGTCAAACCACATCACAGTCTGCCCTTAGGGAGCCGGAAGAGCCCTCCCCCTCCTGTCAGTTACTACTCCAGAAGACTTCCTTCATGGGAAGCCCAGGGGGCCACGGGATGAATGCAGATGGCTGCCCAACTGACTTCTCTGCTAGTGTGGTTTTAAGTCTCTGCTTTAGTCCGATTGCAGCCACTTCTTCTGTAGAACTGAGTTCCTGGTGCACACACACGTCCCTTCAAAGCTCTGTTTTCGAGACTTGGTCTGGACACTGGGCTTGTAGTGGGCTGTTTGCTACGGGAGGAAGACTGTGTCCCATGTGACCCGAGGCTCAGAATCTGCTCCAAGCTCTGCAATAGCCGTGGGTCCTCTCACCTTTCTGCCTTGCAGTGGTGCTGGATGACAGCAAGAGGCTAGCCAAGCGGAAGCTCATAGAGGAGAACCGTGAGAAGAGGCGGCGGGAAGAGCTACAGAAATCAATTGGGCATAAACCAGAGCCCACGGATGAGGAATGGGAGCTCATCAAGACAGTCACTGAGGCCCACGTGGCCACCAATGCCCAGGGCAGCCACTGGAAGCAGAAACGGAAATTTCTGGTAAGGTTTCTGACCAAGCTCACTATCTATGTATCCTTCATTTTCTGCCAAAGTTTAGAGTCCTCTGGACCCTTCTGACATTAGTCTCCCATTACTGTGATGGATGGCTGCAGCTCAGAGTGGCTGGAACTGCAGTCGTGCCAGCGGGGTTACAGGGGCTCCTGGAACAGTGTTCACTCACTGGAACCCAGAGCAACTTCCCAGGCCTCCAACCTCAGGGCGAGGCCAGGCTAGAGCCTCTCCTCAGGAATGTCTGCTACCTGCTGGCTTCCCTTCCTTCTCCCCGCCCCCTTCTCCCCACCCACCCACCCCCGCCCCCTTCTCCCCGCCCCTTCTGCCTTTAGACCTCCAGCGTTTTCACTCAGCTATCTCCGCTTGTCCACACGTCCCCTTCAGCAGAATCTCTAGAAGGAAGCATAGCAGAACTCAGATTTCAGTTTTTATGTGCCAAAGTCAAATTGCTTGTCTGGAATAAAAGCTTTAGTTCGGGAGGCGGAGAATACAGCCATAGCGATGAGGAAAGCCTAGGAACTAGGCAGACCTTTCTGGATCTGTGTGCACTTCTGGATTCTAGAGTAAAACCCCTTCCCATCCATTTCTCATCTAGACTTCCTGGTGCTCTGAAGTTTCTGGAGTTGCTATCCCCATTTTATAGATAGGCAAGTCAAGCCCAAGGTCACATATACATGTCCCAGATGATACGGCAGTGACTAAGCCAGGCCCAAAGTCAACATGTCTTCTGGTTTCAAGTCTCCCCTTTCACCTCATTAAACAGACTTCCTGCTCAAGCCAGTGTCTAGCCACCCCAGGGATGGGATTTGCCTTCATAAAGACTTTTGTGAGCACCTTCCTGGCCCATGCTAACAGTGACATACTCACTCCAAGGCCACACCTCCAAATAGTGCTACTCCCTCCGCCAAACATATTCAAACCACTACAAGATGTGTGTGTGTGTATGTGTGTGTCTGTGTGTCTGTGTGTCTGTGTGTCTGTGTGTCTGTGCGTGTGTATGTCTATGTACGGATATGTGTAAGTGTGTATTTGTCTATATTGGGATATGTATATGTGTATGGGGAATTTCTGTGTGGGGCTATGTACATGTCTGTATGTCTTTGTGGGGATATGTGTACATGTATGCATGCATATCCATATGGAGATATATGTGTATATATGTATATGTATATGCATGCATGTCTGGGATATATGTTTGTGTGTGCAGACACCCCAGAGATCAGAAGGATAACACCCTTTTAAGTTGTGTGTATGTATGTGTGTGTCTGTAGGGGATGGATGGTGCATGAGTCTGTGTGGGGATATGTTTATGTGAGTGCAGATGCCTCCAGAGACCAGAGGTGTCAGATCCTGCTGGAGCTGGAGTTACAGGTGGTTATGAGCTACAGGTGGTGCCTGCTAGGAATTGAACTTAGGTCCTTTACAAGAGTCATATGCACTCTTAACCTGAGCAATCTCTCCAGTCCAAGATCTATTTTTTTTAATCTAAGAAGCATCCATTAGAACTATAGAAGTATGTAGCTCAGTCCCTAAAATGCTTGCTGCATAGACATGAGGGCCTGACTTTAGTCCCCAGCACTCCTTTAAAAATAAATAAATAAATAAATAAATAAATAAATAAATAAATAAATAAATAAATAAATAAATAAAGCAAGCTAAAGCCAGGCATAGCGGCACATGCATGTAATCCCAACACTGGAGAAATGAAAACAGAGCTCAGATAGCCAACCAATCTAACATATCTAGTGATCTACAGGTCAGTGAGAGATCCTGTCTTAAAAACGTAAGATGGACAGCTAAGAAATAACATTCACATTGGTCTCTGGGGTTCACCACTTACATATGCAAGTGTGCTTGTGCGTGTGCATGTGCACACACACTCACACACACACACACACACACAGGAGAGAGAGGGGGAGGGAGGGGAGAAGTATTAATGATCAGATGTTATGGGAATCATAAGTAAGTCATATTCCTTATGCAAGGGCAAGCGGTAGGGGATATCAAACATGGTTAGTGTGGTCAGTGCTGAATACAATGAAGGTTGTGAACAGTATGAAGGGACAGATTTTTTGTGAGTGGAAGTTGGGGAAAGACTTCATCCCTCTAACTAGAGAGTTAAAAACAGAAAAGAGCAAAATATCAAGACATAACAACCAGGCCTGAGGTCTCACCTTCGAGGCTCCTGAGAGTCTTCATGAGTTTGATCATCCAAAGCAGAAAGGTGAGGCAAACTGACCTGCTGTTGGACTTCAGTCAGAGCATTGGTTTTCTTCAGGAAGCTGATGAAAGCAGCTATTATACCCAGCTGTGCAGTACAGCGTGTCATGTGATATGCACCTTTTATAGATCCCTGATCTGTTCAAGAAAGTGTCCCTCATGATCCAAATGTAAATGATGGCTTCTCTTTGCCAGGCTCCTAGGGTTTCTAGGTGGAGTGGGCTCCTTCTCTATCCCATCTCTACCATACACCCTTGGTGCCTGGATCAGCCCTGCACCATCATGGAACTAGGGCAACCTAGGTCCACTAAGCACTAACTCTCCAGTGTTTGTGGGTGAAACTCTCAAAAGCATACCTAGGAATAGCTGCCACTGCACAATACCTCTCAGTATACACAGGCTCTGTCTCCTGTAGAGAGAACCTTCCCTCTACTTGAAAATGGCTATACTCTGACTCATTTAAAAATAGGATTTTAGCAAAAGAGATGTTTACTTGACTTCTTAGTCTCAGTTATAAGAATGTCAAGAAATCTTACTTTAAAACACCATAGCTAACCTCTAGTTAGCCTTAACTGCCAACTTAACATAGCCTAGAGTACCTGAGAGGCAAAGCCTTAATAAATCACATTGACTTGTGACTTATGTGACAATTCTGTAAAGAACTGTGTTTATTGTTGACTGACGTAAGAGGGGACTGTCCACTGTGGACTGAGCTGTATAAGAAACCGCTTTTGCTTGACGTCTTGCCGTGGCACCCATTGGTAAGAGGCTATGACAAGGAAGGTATACGCTCAATAAACTGTTTCCTCTCCTAAGTTGCTTTTGGTGGGATTATTTTATTACAGCAACTAAAGCAATGATTATGACCTTTCTACAGTTAAGGGGACTTTTTAGGGTTTACATTTCCTACACAGCTTATGTCTCCTCTTTGTATTTAGAACTCTACATAGTAGTTCATTAATTTTTATGTGCTAATGTCCTACCTTGTTCTGGAAAAGGGTGTGACGAGGCTTGTGGCATAGTGCAGTAGCTGTGAGGGATAAAGTCATGCTGTCACAGAAGCTGACATTTATTAGGAGTGACAGTCTGGTCCCCAAAAGGAGCTACTTCGTCATTGATCCCGTAAGATCAGGATCCAGCCAAGTCAGAAAGAGAGATGGTGGCTTGATCTGCTTTTCACAGTTGTACTTCCTTATGAGAAAATGAGGGTGTTTGGCAGGTGAGGAACGTTTGCAAAATCCATGACATTTCATGGTAAGCCTAAAGCCGTGCTGTCAAGTCACACTCAAAGCATTCAAACTATGCTCTTTCCGTGATTTTCCTCAACCTACTTCGGTCTCTGAGGTAACAGAAATGTTTTCAGCACTGAAGATGCTGTTATGAAAACAAAAGCGGGCTGAGGAGGGAGGCTGGTTTCTACCCTCTCCATGGCCTGGCTGGAAGACATTAGCACAAAACCCACACCCACTGCAACAAGCTGTGTACATTGTCATTGTCATCTGTGGACACAGTGCAACTATTCTCCCTGGTTCATTAGAGGTGCGGCTGGAAGACTGTCTGTCCAAGAATGAAATGCGGCCTTTCAAGTCAGGGCACATCTGCCGTTTCTACCCCAGCCGAATCACTGACTGATGACCACATTCTCAGCTGGTACAGTGTCAGATGGGGCACAGACTGAAGGGTCAGATAGGTGCCTGTGTGGTCTGTGAGGTGAGGACAGGGCACAGTCTATGGCTCCAAACTATCACCACTTCAGAAATAAGCGGGAGAGCCTAGCTTCAGGCGCAGACACTGGAGCCAGACTGCCTGGCTCTAATCCTTCCTAATAGTGTAAGCTTGAGTAAGTTTTAATTCATTCCTTTTCTGGTCGTTTGTCCTCCTCAGGTAGGGTAAAACTAAGCATGGTAATGGACACAGAGGTGCACAGCATCGTGCTCCAGACATCTTCCCTACACTGTACGACTCTCTCATCTTACCCCATTCATGCCAGAATGTGTAAACCTGGAGCCAGGTCTCAGGCACCAGGCCCTGAGACTGTCGGGTCCTTCCACATTGCTTTCCAGCGGTGTGAGCAGACATGTGCTGAGCGAACAGAGAGAAGAACTCATCCACCTGGCTGAACCCCACTCCTCCTGCATAAATGAGATACCAGACTAAGCCAAGATGCTCTTGGCTTTCAGCCAGCCGTTTGTAGCAAGGCCAACTGGCCACACTGCCTACTTAACTGAAACAATGTTAAGGAAACCTCAACCCAGAGAGCCAGCTGGCAGAGGTCTGTGTAACTCCAGCCTCCCCAGTGCAGAATGGAAGCCGATGCCACACCTGCACATACTCCTGAACTCTGTTTCATACCTCGCTGTCCGTACTGCCCAGAGGAACTAGGGAGCTGGGAGTGCCAAAGCATCTATGTAGGGTCTCCACTTCTGGCTGCTGTGCTGTGAGCCCATGGTCCAGCCCATCTCAACCTGCTCGAACCACCGCATCGTCTCGCTCACCCCTCCCGAACCAAAAAGCCATACACCTCGTCAGGCCTCTGCCTGTTCGTAGCCCTCCAATGAGCATTGTTTTGTATTTAGAAGATGTTTCTGTCCTCCTGTGGTCCATGTGGCCCGAAAACAATCCTTCTCTACCAGGCTCTACCCACCTGGGTCTCTTCTGTCCTCAGAACTTTTCAGTTCTATATTAGTTACTCTTCTTGATTTTTTGACCAAATACTTGACATGGACAGTTTCAAGGAGGGAAGGATTCTGGATTACAGTTTGAGACGAATAGTCCCTCATGTCCATCCTAGTTAGGGTTACTGTTTCAGCGAAACACCATCACCAAAGCAACTTGAGGAAGAAAGGGTTTATTTCATCTTATACTTTCAGGTAACCGTCTATCACTAAGTGATAAGTCTATCACTAAGGGAGTCAGGACAGTAACTCATGCAGAACAGGAACCTGGAGGAGCTGATGAAGAGACCATGGAGGGATGCTGCTTACTGGCTTGCTCCCTATAAATTGCTCAGCTTACTTTCTTACAGAACCCAGGGACAGACACCTACAATGAGTTGGGTCTTTCTACATCAATCATTAATTAAGAAAACTGCCTTGCCAGATCCTACAGAGACGTGTCCTTAGTTGAGGTTCTCTCCTTCCCAGCTAGTGTCAAGCTGATGTAATAACTGGCCATCACAATGGCCAAGAAGGCACCTGGCATCAGCACTCAGGAAGTAGAGAAGGGACTGGAACTGGGGGCTTGACTATAAATCTGGTAGGTTACCTGCCAGTGACTTACTTGCTCCAGTCACACTCCACTTCCTGAAGGTTACATAGCTTTCTCAAACAGCACCCCAGGGAATGTGCAGCATGTGAACCCATGAGGAACATTTCACATTCAAAATAGAACTACTGGCTTCTCCCTCTGCCTTGACTGTTTCTCCTTCAACTCCATGGAAGGCTGTCTCCTTGACATTCTTCAGCCCAAAGCCTTGACCTCTTTGCTTGTCACCAAGACCTTGGTACCCTCTGTCTCCTGACCATGGTAAACTAACATGTCATCTCCAGGCTGGTCACAAACCAGAGGTCTTCAGTGAATTTATTTTTCTTGCCTATCACTGATCATTCCTCACCACAAAGCAGTTTATCTTAGGAGAGACACTGATCACTGCCGTAATCTCAGCATCAGGAGTGAAAGCTGGCCCATAGTATTGACTGGATGTGTGCTGGCAGGGACATGTACGAACAAGAAAGCTGCCTGCCCCACTTCATCCAAAGGCCTGATGCACAGCAGGCAGAAGCACAGAGCCTTGGTCCTTTCCCTTTGAGGAGGCTGTATCTCTGATGAACACCTGCATAACTATCAAAAATAAGAGTAAGAGAGGCTCAGTGCCATAAAAGTGACACCCACTGGCCACCGTGACTGTACAGAGGAGGTCAGCATCATTTCAGGTGAGGTCATCCAGCAGGATGTCTCAGAGTCGACAGGATTCGATGAACACAGACGACAGACTAGAGTAGGGGCTTTAGAGGAAGGAACGGTCCAGTGGAAAGGAGAGGCAGTCTGGGGGATAAAGGTGGAAAGGTCAGATGGGCTGAGCCAGGGGGTTCATTGAGGGCTTAGAGGACTGCAGTCAGTGCTACTGTTGGAATGCCCTCTGAGAAATCTAGGGCAGCTAAGCAGGCCCTCTCCACAGGTAAACACAAACCAGAGGCATCACTGGATGCTTGGTATCAGGGCACAGTTACATACTGGACATAGGATCCTTGGTACCCAAGGCAACTAACTAGTCACAGTAAGCTAACAGATCCATTATGTATCTGTGCATACATATACAGTGTGCAGTGTGCATTCCTTATGGTGAAAATGTACAGGCAAGCCACAGGTGTTTGCACTCCGCAGTCTCAGCTCTCTGTACTAGGAGGCAGCTGCTCTCCTCACAGATGCTTCCTCTTTTCCCTAGTACCTGAGGTCCATTATGGAAACAAACCCTAAGGATACATCAGAATGCCTTTGTTCTACTCTGCTGTTTATTTGCCATCAGAAAGTCCTGTGAAGTTACATCTAAGCTGTAATTTGATCATTGTCATATTCCCTTGCATGATTTTCCTCAGTCTCTCAAGTCATCGGCCACGGGAAGTGATCCCCCTGCTTCTCTACCCACAGATGGAATAGAAACTGGTAGGCAGAAGCATTGTCCAGGACACTGCTGACCATTTCAATAGTCAGCCATATTAGAGAAGCCCAGTGGATGTTTGAATGTTTGGGTGCTGGGGAGATGTTCACTTGGTAAAGTGCTTGCTATGCAAACATGAGTATCTGGGCTTGGATCTCCAGCACAACACATGGGCAGAGTGTATTCCTGAAATCCCAGCACTAGGAAGACAAAGATAGGCAGATCCCTGGAGCTCACTGGACAGGCCGGCTAACTGAACCAGTGAGCTCCACATTGAGTGAGAGACCTTGTCTGGGGATAAAGAGATGGCTCAGCAGTTAGGAACACTGGCAGCTCTTCTGGGGGGGAGGGGAGCAAGTCTCAATTCCCAGCACCCACATGGCGCCTCAAAACCATCTGCAACTCCAGTCCCAAGGGATCTAATACCTTATTCTGACTTCCACAGGCAACAGACACATACATGGTGTGCACACACACACACACACACACATACGCACATGTAATATATGCATGTAGGTAAAACATATGTAAACATAAAATAAAAATAAATACATTTTTTAAATAAATACATTTTTAAAATAAATTAAAATTCATCATTATGATGAGCAGAAGCATCTAGAAAGAAACTGAAGACACCTGACATCAATCCTGGCTTCTACATGCATACATATGCACATGACATGTACCAATGCATATATATATACATATGAACACATATATACACAATATTATATTATTCTGAGATATTCCTACACACACATATATATCACATACATACACATACACACACACACACATATGATAGTTTTAAATCAAAATGGCTATGTTCATTTAGCAGATGACCTTCCTTCCCGACATGCTTGTGAACAAGATAGGAAGCAAGAACAGCCTCCTGTTCAGGGGAAGAAGAAAATACACAAGCCAGTAAGGATATTCTCCAGATGCAGGGAACAGTGGTCTCCAAAATAGGGTTAACATTCAGTTTTCCTTAGCTCAGGCAATGACAGAAAGTAGGACAGGAACTGTATTCATCATTAGTCTATCCAACCTATCTGTGTCCAGAAAGGCCACGTCATCAGTTACCTCAAATATCCCCATTCACCACGAAAACATGGCAGAACCCAGATCCATCCATTCACTACTACGAAAACAAGAAAAAAACAGCAACAGCAACAAAACCAGATGGACCTATGGGTAATTTCAGAGGTCAGCACTGCCCACATTTGCTGTGAACACATGCATTCTTGACATTCCTCCCAAGGTTTTCAGGGCCTGGCTGCTCCTGCGGCCTGATACACCGGCAACTTGAGGGCACGTTATCTGCTGTCCTGTGAAGCGTGACCACGGACAGCATGTAGGGAGAAAGGTGGTTGCCGCACATCTGTTCACATAGTATTAGACAAAGATGGCTGTCATCCCACAGGCATGAGTCGCTGGTGTCTTTGGTGACATCTACAACTCCTAGAGGATGCTTGAAGACACCATCTGTTTCCAGGTGTTGGAAAGTGGTCAGAAGTTACAGACATGTTTCCCTTTCCTGCTTTTGGACTTATCCAAAGGCCTGGACTTCCGTGAGCCACATGGCCTAGAGGAGTGGAGGCTGGCATCTATGTGCTGTCAGCCATGCATACGTGGTGCTTATTAGTACCACGAGGACAAGAATGGGCAGTAGAGAGGCGTGTCTATCCTCATGGGAAATACAGAAAAACAGTACAAAGTAACCCAGTGGAGAATGCACACTGAGGACACATGACTTGTGCATGTGGGAAGTCTACCATGCACAAGTCACCTGGGGTCAGGCTGAAACCATGATTCTGAAGAATCAGGTCCAGGAAAGGCCTGAGAACCACTTCACAGTCCACTCTGCCCAGTGTAGGCATGGACTGCCTTCCAGCAAGTAAGCAACAAAGAACTCTGGAGACATAAAAGATAAGCAGATGTCCCATCTGCACTAAGGTTTGCTCTGTTTGTACAACTGAGTTCCCTGCAGGAACTATCTCTTTCTTCCTCTCTCTCTCTCTCCCCCTCCATTTCCTCTCTCTCTCTTCCCCTCTTTCCCACTTCTTTCCATCAACAATCCTGTGAGCATTACCTCTAGGGGGAGGGAGATGGGTCCCCACCCCCGAGGAGGACTATTAAAGCAATGGCCAAAGACTTTTGCCAAAGAAAGACATAACTGATGTGAAATGTATCCACTTTGTCAACACACAGGGACAACCAGTAGTGATAGCCCTGCCTCTCTGCCATATGAAGGCTGTGATAACCCCAGGTTTCTTCAGCTTTCCTGAAATTGTTCTCACTTCTCCTCCTCAGCCAGAAGACATTGGACAAGCACCCATTGTGAACGCCCCAGAAGGCGGCAAGGTTGACCTGGAAGCCTTCAGCCATTTTACAAAAATCATCACACCAGCAATCACCAGAGTGGTGGATTTTGCCAAAAAGTTGCCCATGTTTTGTGAGGTGAGCACATGGCTCTTCTGTCTTTTCTTTATAGCTCCACTTCCAAGCACGCAGGGTATTGTTTAACAGCAGTTAGCAGAACTGTCTGCTGGGAAAGCGTGGCGGCCTGCAAAACTAGAAGAGACTGCCCGCTGGGGCTGCAGCTCAGGGTGGAGCACTTGCCGGTAGGCCTGACCTTGGATCTATTCCCACCAGAAGAGGGCTGGTTCCCCAACTGTCCCTTCTCCCTACAGCCATTGCTGGGTGAGAGACAAAATTAGCTTATCAAGTAGATTGCTGCAGTTTGAACTTACATCTATAGTCTTTCTACAGAATATCCTAGATGATGGCTACGTGATCGGTTCTGAATGCAGAATTGAAGCCAAATGGCCCTCACAGCAAGACTCTCACAGTCTCTGTAGGGATTTCTTCTTTCCTGGGAGCTTGGCCTCTTGCCCTCTCTGGATCCTGGGAAGCTTGCACAGCAGAGCCAGCCCATGCTTTCCCTCAGATACACTTGCTCCCTCAGGTAGCACGGTTTCCAGCACACCTCAGCTTACGTACTGCCTCACTTTGACAGCCCTAGCCTACAGCAGGGGAAAACAGCCACTGCAGGGGATGGGCAAGAATCCTGGTCAGGAGTGTCTGACCTGAGTTGTGTCATCTTTGAGGTTTACACTGGTGTCTCTTAGAGCAGTTGGCATGTTCAGATAGGAGCACACATATAGAGTGTTGTCCTTCTGCCCTGCCCGAGTGACAGGCACTGCACACATCTTAGCTACTGATGCTGTTATTTCTTCTCTTTGATTTTCTAGAATATTCCAAGTAAGCTAGGCTAACCAGCCAGCCAGCTCCAGCAATTCACCTGTCTTTTCCTCCCCTGCCCTAGGATTACAAGTGGGTGCTACCACCACCACCACACCTGGCTTTAAAAAGTAAAAACCCATGGGTTTGGGGACTGGGATTCAGGTTCAAGCACCGTATCCTGACTGTGCTATCTCCCAGGCTCAATTTCATCATGACATTTTCATCCTGCCTCTGGCTTTCTGAACCTAATAGGGCTGGACGGATCCTCTGTGGCACATCTATCTCCCTTTGCAAAATTCCATCAGGTGCCAGACCGTCCCTTGCTCTCACCCCTTCGAGAAGCCCCGAGAGTTAGCGTGTCGAGACAGCACAGACTGTAGCGAGCCTCCTCCATAAGCTTATGAGTGGTGTGTAGTTCTACCTCAGCTGAGAGGATCAAGTCTCCTTGTGTAGGATGAGAATCTGCCCCCTTCACTGCCAGCTCTTCTATGCTGTGAATTTTCAGTAAGGACAGCCAAGCTGGATTGAGGGTGAATCAGATACCGGACGGAGAAATGTCCTGTTGCTTATTTTTGAGCATCCATAGACTCCATACCCAGAAGGACAGAGCAGTAGCCTAAGGATAAGAACCGAGACAGAGAAAAAACTTGCCTCTTTCTGACTTTTAATACTTTTAATAAATATTTATGAACATTCTCCATGATGAACAAACAGTACCTTTTCTAATTTCCTTCCTGTTATTGGGCTTCTAGGTCACCAAAAATAGCAACCTGGAAGCCAGGGTACTGGGTCCTGGCTTCACCTCTGGCCTGGATTTGCTAGTTAACCATGAGCAGAGCTTGTACCACCTTTGTCACTTGCATCTGGCACCTTCTAGTTCTGTGCTTCCTGAAAAGCTCAGTTGCCCTCTGACCAGCAGAGCTACATACAATAAAAAAGAGATGAGTTGAACTTTGCTCAGCAGCACTTTCAAATAAAACTCCCAAATGAAGGGCTGGCTGATGGAGGTTTCTGCACACCTATAACGCTAGTTGAAGACCTGTGCTACAAGAAATGTAGACTACGAAGACTAATCTGGAGTTCTGAAAATGGTGGTTGAGGGGGCTGAAGAGATGGCTCAGCAGTTAAGAGCACTGGCTGCTCTCCCAGAGAACTCAGCACCAACATGCGGCCTATCATTCCAATGACCTCCTTTGGTGCATAGACATGTATGAATGAAGCTGGAATTCATTTTTTTAAGTAGCTGTAATCTGAGCATGTTATTATAAACCTGTAGCCCCTGCATTTGGAAGGCAGGAAGATTGCCACTACTTTAAGGCCAGGTTAGTCTGCATAGTGAATTCTGAGCCAGCCAGAACTACACAGGAGACTGTCTCAGAACAAACATGGCTGTAAGTGTGTCTCCAGGTAGGGGATGCGAGAGTAAGGACTCAGAGGATGCAGACCTAGGTTAGCCACCAGGGCTCTGTGGTTGCTTTTCTGACACCCACGCTGGTGCTCGTCCTCTCTTCTGTGTTGACGTGTCTGCTTCTTTCCAGCTGCCGTGTGAAGACCAGATCATCCTCCTCAAAGGCTGCTGCATGGAGATCATGTCCCTCCGAGCTGCTGTGCGCTATGACCCCGACAGCGAGACTCTAACTTTGAATGGGGAAATGGCAGTGACACGGGGACAGCTGAAAAATGGGGGTCTTGGGGTGGTGTCAGATGCCATCTTTGACCTGGGCATGTCTCTGTCATCTTTCAACCTGGATGACACGGAAGTTGCCCTGCTTCAGGCCGTCCTGCTAATGTCTTCAGGTGAGTGTGTGAGATTCTCAAGAGTGTAAGAAGAGCTTCGTGGAGTGGGGGTGGGGTCTGGTGCTAATTCCCATCACGTAATGCATTGTCCGTGTCCCTTTAGCTTCAGAGTCTTATCTGAGTCTCCTGCATCAAGAAGCTAGAGGGGTCGATTGGCAGAGAGCTGGATGGGGGATTATCTGGGGTCTAATGCTGCATTGCTTTGACTGCCTTGGAACTCACTGGATAAACTACACTGGCCTCTAATTCAGATGCGCTTTGAAATTGTCGTAGAAACAGTTATATCTGTGGCATTTCCCTTGGTTCCAGCCTCACTCCCAGGGCATTTGTATTAAGTCCCAACCAGCATGTTACCATTCAGCTGTCTGAATTTGCATGTCTCCAAAGAAAACTGAAATTAGAATATTTATCTCATTGTATTACTGTGAAGATTGGCTAAGGTAACTAAGTCTTGGCATGATGCCCAATTTAGATAGGGAAAGGGAGCAGGGGCAGCTGAGACCCTGTGAAATGATCCCATTTGCAGACAGTTCATCCATCTACCCTGCCTGTTTCTGCCTTTGCGGTTGCTAGGTACAGATGTGAGAGACAGCGCCACCCTACAGATTACTCAGCTCAAGTTTTAGTTTCCTCTGACTAAACAGCACACCAACTCAGAAGTGGGTGCTTCGGACATCTGAGCTAGCTAGAGCTGGAACTGGCATGGCTGCAGAGGGCGCTCCCAGCAGCTTTTCCTCTGAAAGAGAACTCAGACCCTTACATGGCTTCTGGGCCCCACAACCCAGGGCTTCAAGCATGTGAAAACGAAAGCTGACTAGACTGAAACCGCACAGCCACATTCCATTGACCCAGCTCCAGCCCAAGCAGCAGTGACCTCACCATCACCCTACCAGAGAGGACATGATGCTATTGCCTTTAACCTGCTGCCATCTTTCTAACCTACATCTGTCAGAACTCTAGCTCCCAACAGTGGAAGTTTAATGACAGAGCTGACCCGTGCTCTTTCTACTTACATCATAATGAATAAATGCAAAGCACACTTCCTTGTTTAAGGACAGCTAGTCTTGAAATACTGAAAGTTGCTTCAGACTCTCCTCTTCATTCAGAACAGGTTTTTATGTCTTTAGTGCTTGTTATTTTCTGTCACTACCTGCTTACCTTACCATATCTCCCTCTCAGCTAGTTACACTTAGAGGTCATAGACATGTCAAGCCAGTGTTGTGTGGCCAAACATCCACAAAGCCTGAGTCACAGACACCTTCAGAATTCTCTACACAGCTGAAGCTTTCCAAGTATCTTAAGTTGATCTAGAAATTCATTTCCTACATAGAATTTAAATATGGCAGATATTTTTAAAGCAGTGATATTTGTGGAAAATTTCAAATATAGATAGAATGGCACACTGAACTCTTTGGGTGACTTCGGGCACACTCCAGAGAGTTCCATTTTCCCAGTACCTACTGTTCTTACCCTGATGTAAGCCCCTCCCTGTTACTTACTTTTAACCAGTAGAAGTAATATATCTACTGTTACCTCATGAGATTCTATATGTATCATAAAATTGCAACCAGACTTATTCTATCAGGGCCTTGGGGGCTTCGAGAGATTGATACCCATGTGGAGAAAGTTCTCACAGTAGGGGGACTGCACAGCTGGTATCCAGGCTAACATCAACGGTCATATGACCCTGAATGCTTCAGGAAACCAAGAGTCCTGGGGGGTAGAGGGGGGAATATGATTTGGAGCCTCTCTAAGGGCCACCTTTGTGGATACAGCCTCTCTAAATTAAAATAGAAATTGAACATATGTGGGAATTATAGTCATGGAGGGAATGAAAGCAAGTCATTATTGATACAAGAACATTTAAATGATGTTGACTTACACAGGGAGGAAACTATTTCTTCTGCAATATCTTCTGACTGTATGCCCTAAATAAAGCAGAAAGAAAGAATCAATGTGAGACTAGTATAACTTCAATACTGTTCCAAATCTTACTACCCTGTTTTTAACAAGAAAGTTCTCAGGGGCACAAAATTTCCAGCAAGAACCTTTGGCTTTCATAAAGAAACTTTTTTATTTGATAAGTATTTCTGCAAGCATTTATTTTCTTAGTTATCATCAGCTTATGGAAATGGATTTTATTATTGTGTAATAAGATATTTCCACCATTATAAGTCAGTAAGAAGAGAGAATAGGTAGAGATGACAAATGTGTCTGTTTTTACATTACTATGACAAACACTCCATAAAGCCAACTTGAGGGATGGGAGATTCACCTTGGCTCATGGTTCCAGAAGCTTGTGTCCACAGTTGACTGGTCCCATTGCCTTCACGCCTTTGGTGAGAGAGAGTATCATGATAAGAAGGACAGGGTAAAGTGAAATTGCTCACATTGTGGCTTCCCAGAAGCGGCACACACCCCTCCCCTACCTCAGTATCCATCTCAGCACTGCACCCTCCCCCATCAGAGTATTCATCTCAACTGTCACCTTGGTGTCTGGTACTCTACAGCCCAAACTGCATTCTCCCTCCCTCCAAGGAGCAGTGAAGTTCCAAGATCTGTAACCGAATCAGACAAACACACTCCTTCCACCTCTGAACTCATATCTCTCTTCTTCCTCCCCTCAGATCGCCCAGGGCTAGCCTGTGTTGAGAGAATCGAGAAATACCAAGACAGTTTCCTGTTGGCCTTTGAACACTATATCAATTACCGGAAGCACCATGTGACACACTTTTGGCCCAAACTCCTGATGAAGGTCACAGACCTGCGGATGATTGGAGCCTGTCATGCCAGCCGCTTCCTCCACATGAAGGTGGAGTGCCCCACCGAGCTCTTCCCGCCTCTGTTCTTGGAAGTATTCGAGGACTAAGTGTACTGGACAGGTTCTTGTCATTCCTGCAGCACGACTGGGCGCCATTGCATTCCACCTGTAGCTTTCTGTTGTTGTTTCTTCGTTTCTTGGTGTCGAGTGAGATCATCAGATGGTCAGTGGGTCATCAATGGCATAGACTTGGATGAAATTGTCCTTTGAATGTGGGTCTTTGTAAGCATTGCATTTTGTTCTCTAGTCCTTAGTGTGAATGCTTTAAAGGGTTTACAGCAGTGCAGGCTGAGTAGGGGACAATCGTTATTTCACCAGCACCAAGTCATCACCAGCTCCCATCTGTCCCTGGGCAGACTCAAGCAAGTCAAACGGCATTACAGAAGATTAAAGAAGCCTTAAAACTGAGACCACAGTCATCTTGATCCAATGTGATCCAGTTCGGATGTTTGCAAGGTGAAGCTAAGGGGAAAAGGAGCAGTTTCTACTCAGGAGCTCACCATTTCCAGCACACTTACTCTCCAAGCAGCCTGGCTTGGAACGTGCAGGAATGTCCACACCATAACAAATCAACTTTCCTTTCCATTGCTTTTTGTAACCTTGTGATTTACCTCAAGTTGAACAGGAGTATGACTTGACATGCAGGTACTTGACTGGTTTGAGGCCACAAGGAAAGTCTTTTTCTTAGTATGCTCATAGAGCTTGGAAATCATCAATGTTACAGCATAGTTTCTAAAAGGCACCTCAAGCAGGAAGGCACCTTTACAGCTTAGACAGATTCACAAGCCATTCCCACGAAGCTCAGAGTTTACAGAGTGCAGTCCCTTCTCAGTGGATGGTCTGTGAAGCAGTCCTCTCCCTGGCTTGGCTCACTAAGGTCTTATCCAGGCTGTGTGTGTTGAGTTCATGATGTTTCCCTGTAGATTGAATCCTCTAATCAAGGACAGACATGTTGAAATTTCGGTCTTGATTGGAAAAATCCCTGAAAAAGATCAGTGCAGGGACAATTGGATTCAAAGGAAAAGAACTGTTCATGGTATCGACTGTAGGATTAGGGAGTGCCCCCGGGTCTGCAAGCCCTTCACTTATTCACAAATATCCCCATCCCTTCCTTGTCTCCCAGTCTCACCGCTGTGGTCCCCCACCTCTCCAGATTCTGAGGCACTAAATAGCTTCTCTCCTCTCTCTCTCTCTCTCTCTCTCTCTCTCTCTCTCTCTCTCTCTCTCTCTCTCTCTCTCTCTCTCTCTCTCTCTTCTCTTTCTCCCCCTTCCCCTCTCCCTCTCTTTCCCTCTCCCTCTCCCTCCCCTTCCTCTCTCCTTCCCCCTCCCTCTCTCTCTGAACACTAACTCTTCTGTAGTTTACACACCATTACCCTGGCAAATATTCCTCATAAAATACAGCAGACCATGCATAGGAAACACTATTACCTGCTGCCCAGCCAATCCCCAGTGACCATGTAGAATAGATGTTTCTAAGCAACAAGTAGTAACAACTTACCCCAAAATGGGCAAAGACTGTACCCATGCAACTGAATGTACTGACTCTTCACTGGCATCCCAGATGTGAACTATTCCTTGCCTGCCTTTTACTGCCTTAGCCTGGAAATGCTGGGGAAAACAAGCCATATCAGCGAGAATTCCCTAAAAATAAAGGAAGTCACTGTGAAAAGCAAGGAAGCCCACTTCTTTGCACTGGGCTTGGTGGAGCATCTTTGGCCTCATTGGAAGTCGAGGCGCCTGAGGTCTGGTTTGTGTTCTGAGGCCTAGGACCTTACAGTTTCAGTTTTCTTACCTCCTAGGAAATCAGTTGATCTCCAAAAACCCTTCTTCTCTTCCCTATTGTTTGACTTCAAGGAAAGAGAGGGGGTGTCTTTGAAAGATTCCTTTTATATTCAAATTTGTAGCTTCCGAAAGGAATGTATTTGGGCACTCAATTTGAGTGAGAATGAGAATTTGACTCAGAGGAGGGCAGAATGGCCTTGGAGGCCTGAATCTTAGAGGCACAGCACTGAAGGTCCCAAGAGACTATAGAATAACAGAGGAAGCAGAAATGTTTTGTCACTAAAGGATTTAGCCTGATTTCCCAAATAAAACCTCGATGTAGACTTGGTGTAGAGGTTGACTAGAAGGAAGAAGCCCCACAGATTCATGTTCAAACATCTGCCAGAAGTTTGCTCTCTCAGGCAGCCTCAGGAAATTTCCTGCCTCAGGAAATTCAGTAACCATGTGTTCCCTATGTCAGTTCTTCTGGAAGACCTCCGTCCAAACAATAAAGAGTTTCCTGTGAGACCAGTTCTCCTTCCAAAGGGAGGGAAGAGGAGGCAGGCAGGTGAGTCCTGCACAGGCACACCAACTTCTCAGACAACCTTCAAAATAAGGAAGTTTCCTGATTCTGACAGTTTTCAAAGGGTGTCAGAAGCCCTGGTGTTAGTGCAGGGTTTGACCCAGAGTCATTCAGAGTGCCTGAAGGATTAAGAACTGGGGACTACTAACCCAGTTCTCCCAACCCAGCCAGCCAGAGCAAAGTGACCTCCCTCCACAAAAGCTCACCATTCAGGGACAGACCCAGCTCTAGCAAGCACGTGGAGTACTGTGTACCAAGCAAGACTTGCAAGCTTCAGTTTTCTGGTGGGAAGGAGCCAGACTGGTAGGAGGTCAGGACAGCCAAAGGCACGCCTTCGAGAAACTCATTTTATGAAACTAGATTCTGAGGGATTTGCTCCCAATTTTTTTTCTTCTCTTTTTACAAATCATTCTCTTCTAATCTTGTCCAGACTTTCAAATCAAGTGTGGACACGGTGTTAAGAACCTTCACACCTGCTCCACTGCGGGAGACATTCCAGGGAAGGGGAACAGCCCACCCTGCTGGGGTGCTCACCAACAAGTGGGATTTATGAACAAGAGAGCTGTGCACATGCAGCAGACGTGTGTGTATGTGTATGTGTGTACACGTGTGCGTGTGTCTGTTCGTTGCCTCAAGTGTACTTTGCACTTCAGTTTCAAAGTGCAGAACTTCTAGAAACTGCAAGGAAAAAAACTTCTCCATGATTCTGCCGAAAACACCACGTGCCGCCTCTGAGCTTCTTCTAATCCCTGAGCCTCGGTCCTCAGCGATGCGCTTCTGTAGTGAAGCCTCAGCCTGGCGTGTCCCTGCCTCTGTCCCAGTGCGATCTCGGGGAGGGCCAGGCTGGCTCTGTTTGGCATTGTCCTTCTCGCAGTGACCTGGAGGCTGGCACCACGCCTTGGCCTCCTCACACTCACCCTCCCCAAGCCAGCCTCGAGACCTGCTGAGCCTCTTCATTCTGTGGAACTCAAGCCTACCCATGTCATATTGACCTTTTGCTGCATGAGTCATAAATTATGATATCAGTCTTATGGTTTTTGAGATGTAGCCAGAGTTTTGTAAGGCTAAACCTTTTTCATGAACTTAATTTAAGTGAATAACCAAACTACCGGTCCTCCTCCAATAAGCGATGACAGACAATTGAATCTCTGCCCTTTGCAGTGGCGATGGCATCAGGTCCTAGAATAAGCTCATAATTTTCCTGTTATTTTAATAATATGGAAATATTAGCATAGTGTCTCTTTTGATAGTGATAGACTGATCCATATTTAAATTTTATAGAGAAGAAATTTTATTGTACTGTGATGTAGATATTTATTATCCAGGTAAGGATTTGCCCGGTGTGTATTTTTTACAATTGAAACATTTTACCTTAATCTTTAAAAGAAAAAAAAAGACTATAAAACATATACATATAAAAAAGGCTAGGGAGAAAAAAGGTTTGGTCTTATCCCAGAATTTTTACTGTGTTGTATAAATGTTTGCAAATGAAAAACAATTACACCTCTTCAGTGTGTTTCCACATTAATTAGTGCTGCCTCCGGAGCAACGCCGCGCAGTAAACACTGTCCGTGGCTCTCTGCTGCACAGCTCAAACTGACCCCACCTTATGCACAAGACAATCAGATGTGAGTCTTTCCTCTGAGGACGCGGGCAATAAACAACAGAGCACAATGTGGAACAAAGAATGAGATTGTAGGCACGCCCTATGCTGCTGAGGTGTCGGGCGCATGCGCACTCACGTGGCCTCGTGCCACTGCCTCCTTTTGGCTGTTCTTTGTGACATTGGCATCTTTCTCTTGACATCAGATAGCCAAAGTAGTTCTCCGTGTTTTCTTCAGAGAAGACCATTCTTTTTCCCACAATGTGTTCATGCCCTAAGAATCAGAAAAATGAAAACAAAAACAAAAACAAAAACAAAAAAGGTACGAATGGAATAGAGAGGTTTACAGTCAGTGGAAGATTGGTGTTTTGCAAACAGTGTTAAGTGATATTGCTATTGCTAGATTGGTAATATTTTTTTCAGCCTAAAATTGTTGAAATCTGTGATCAAATGTTTTAAACTATCCAAAAAGAAAATTTGTATATTTGGGAAAATGGATTTTTACATAGCTTTTGTATGCAGATATTAAATTGTAATTATGAATATAGTGGGCATAGGTACTCATAAGCTTAAATTCAAAAAAGAAAAAGCTTACAATGGATATATGTGCCTGTCTCTTTCTTTAAATATTTCTGGACTGAAGGGGCTGCCTCCCACCTAAGCACTGAGGCAGGGAAGGAATTTCAAATCCGCAATCGCTGTTACAGAGTTGGGGGTAGGAAATGGAAAGGGAGGGTGGGCAGCTCAACCCCAGACAAAGAACTTTGAAGGGCACATCTTGTAAGGCACATCTAACATCCTACTGAGATGGACAAGTTCGCCTTTGGGGAGCATGTGGAAGGAAGGGAGAAACACACACAGACAAACTGGCAGACAGACATCAAATCAGGTACTCAAAACATCTAAAAGTAATCTAAGGCAGCTCCATCAAAGCAGTGTGTTGAGGTTCTCAAAGAGAAAACACAGAACACGCGCAGAGGGGAGTGTCCCTTAGGGTAAGAACAATTAGCATCAAAAAGAGTACATCATCAAATGGGGCTTGCATACAAGAAAAACCAACCAGGGAAGTTGAGGCACTCAACTAAAGTTTTTGATTAGGAGTTCTCTTCAAAGCTGAACATCCAACAGCTGAGGTCCTGTCAGGGGGTAAGTAGCTAAGTCCTTTGGGACACAGGTTTTTACTTTAACAATTTACTCTCCTGTTCTCCAGGACATGGTATTTTTACTCTTAGGCTATTTTGCAATGACTGTCATAGAGTTAGGGGTAGGAAGTGGAAAGGGAGGGTGGGCAGCCCAACCCCAGACAAAGAACCTTGGAGGACACTTTGATTTAAGCATACTTGGGCATGAAAGTGGAGGATGTTACCCCACAGAAAAGAGAGTCAATCAAAGGCCATTTTCCCTTGAATATTTGTATGACACTTCATAGAAATCAATGGAAATCTTCTTTCTATGAAACCTTACTTAATTAAAGGACTTCAGGTGATGAAGAACACAGTAAATGAAGGATGTTGTCTCCTCAGGCTGCTAACAACCGTTCCTTTGCATTTTCTTGCACATGATGAGTTGCCTTGAGGAAGGCAGATGTGTGTAGAAAAGAAAAAATATCTTCAAAATAACAAAGTAGTCTGTTCTAGTGCTCTTGGGTGGAGTGAAATAAGAACAGCTCTCAGTCTGACTCCAAGTCATATAGACACCAAATGCCTTCCTCATACCAGAAGCACACAGTTGTGTGTGCCTTATGACTCTACCAGTGGTTATTTTGAACCCAGAGGAGATGGCAAGTTTAGTTTTACTACCTGCACTAAAGTCATACAGGACTTTTGTAATAATAACACATCATAACATGGATGCCTACAGCCCCTGAGAGAAGTTCACTGGCAAGTGAGCGACTAATTGGACTTTTTAGGGATTTCTCCTGTTTTCCCTTCATGTTAAAACATCACTCACTAGTCACTGGGTACTTGAGAGTACCAATGGCACCCAGCCACAGAGCTTCAGTGTAATGTTATGTGATGCTGGCCAGCCTTGTATGAACATTATTCTGTCCTAGGACTCTTGCTTCACCCTACATTGTACCTCAAATCCTCCAAAGCACATGAGAGAACATGAGTTTTCTGATGATAGGGTAATGAAAGCCACCATGGTGATAAGGAAGCTGCTTACCTTCCAAAACTGCTTACCTATTACACTGCAAAAAAAAACCCACATACATGGAAAGAAAGGCTACCTCAACCCTCAGTAGACTAGATCTGCTGCAAATGTGCTCACTGGGCTTAACATGAGTGGTGATTTCTCCTTGTGGCATTTATGTGTTGTCCCAATGACTTCTAGAGGCCTAACCCAAAGATATTTTTGTCTTTGTACTTGAGATAGTCTTACTGTATAGTGCTGGCTGTCTGACCTTGAAGTCACAGAAAACTGACACCCTCTCCAAGCAACTGCTGGTATTAAAGGCATACACCCACACACACTAAGGTATTTTGTCTTGTAAGCACTTGGAGTCACGTTTAAGGAAAACTATGATATATGATAAAAGAATTTATAGCAGTAAGGGTTGGGAATCCTGAAAGGAGAGGCTGAGAAAACAGGAAAATGGAAGTATTTGTCTTCCAAGAGGAAACCACATACTATACCACTCTCAACTTTAAAAATAAAATTATTGGTGAATGAATGGTGCGGGTGAGTTTCTTCAGGAAAGGGGGGATCGAATCACACTGATATGGAACTAGAGGGCCCCCAAATAAATGGAATCCAAGAAGAGCACAAATATCCCTTGATCCATAGGTTTCTGGAGCTGGACTGTTTAGTTTCAAAGAACTGAGAAGGTTTTTTAAATAATATTTCTCTTCTTCTTTAACAATCATATGTGTAGACAATCATGATCATATTCCTCTACTCCTTCCTCACACTCTCATGTCCTCTTCCTTTTGTTAATAACCCATGTAACAGGCCGCAGACCTCAGCACAACTGATACCATGATGGGAGTCACATTCAGGCAGAAATACCTAAACTAGAGTGAAGACCTGATCCATCAAAGTCCATAGTTCTGGGAAAGCCCCTAAATGTACTAACTTTGCTTTTTGACTTCTGTAGTTCCACTTTAACTGTTCTTGCTAACTGAGGTGTGTCACCCAGGATGTGTTTTGTTTGTTTGTGTGTATGTGTGTGGTTGTGTTGTTCTTTTTATTTTGTTTAGTTTTGTTTTTGCTTAAAAGCTCACTCTGAGGAAAGCTTTGGTCCCCACTGAAGTCCTGAACACCCACTGTAGTCACTGGCTGCCTAACAAAGGCTTAAACCTGTGCCTGAGTGGTCTTTTCTGGTGGATCTTCACATTTCTGGAGGCCCCAGCAAGATCCCTAGAGATGAGACATCAAGATACTCAAGGGCCTCAGAGCCCCTTGGAGCAGGTAAGAGTGCAGTGGTTAAGCATCTTCTAGGAGGTGCACTCCTAAGAGATTCCATGGCTCCAGGACTCCCTCTGATTTGTTAATTTCTAAATAATACTTTGTAGTATGTATTTTGGTGTCAAGCTGTGGATGTAAGTCTGCAGGGTGTCCAGATGCTGCTGCACACTGAGTTAAAAGGCTGATGTGGAGTCCAGAGCAGGTGGGGTTCTATAGAATCCTGGCTCAACTGGGAGTCAGTGCCAGGAGGAAGGAAGGGGGAAGAGGGCCTTCTCTGATGATCTTCAATGAAACAGCTCTCTGAGATGATCTTAGATTTTGCTTTATTCGGGATGGGTTTGAATGCATACACTTTGGGGTGAACCAGGGGTGCATACGGACCTTGAAGAGTAGAAAGGAATTTTCAGGGTAAATGTTAATCATTGACTAGAGTTTTAAAGTTCTATGAATCCCTTGTTTGCATGGAGGGGCATTCCAAGAATCTCAGGTGCTGTCTGGACAGGTTCTTATCTGAACCTGAACCTGTAATCTCACCAAGTCAACATGACATTCTGCAGGTAGAGGGTACAGGGGTTTCAGGTTCTCCAGACAAGGTCAGAGAAGGAGAAGCCCTGTTGGTTAAGGGACTCTCCCATTTTACACAGAGCTCAGAATGGACAATGGTAGACTTTGACCTCAATAAGCAGGGCCCAACAACACTTCAGAAGAATATGACACCTCCAACCCAAAAGTCACCTAGTCTGTCACTTCCAGAAATAATCCTGGTTATGACACCTTCTGTTTCAAACACAAAGGAGAGGCAAGATGGTGGTAACCACTAATCCAGTGTCCAGGATCCATGTGATATGGCACTGGATTTCCCTGATCTATTCAGATGTATGAATATGTGGTGGTCACCTTGATTGTATTTACTATGTGTGGTTTTGTCAGTTGTGTTGGTTAGACAAACAGATTTAAAATGGTAAGGGAGTAAGTCATGCTGGGACTGTACTCCAGCTGCCCTAAGATGTCACAGGATTTCCTCCAGGCTCATGGGTCATGGCCCAACTCCAAGGCAGCGTGGAAGATGATGACTGGGATACGGGCCACCCCAACCAGTTTCCCTGTGTTGACCAATGGCCTTTTATTCTGGAGAAAGCCCTGTGCCCCTTGTTGGAGACCCAAATCCTTTTGGTTTGGCCAGGTCACCCACAAAATCCCAAACCTCTGCCTGTTCTCTCAGCCCCAATGAAGGAAATTGGCCTTCCTCTTCCTGCTCCTGGCTCTGACTGCTTCACTACCCACACAATCCTGTCCCATTCTCTATGTGGAGATGGGAAGGGCCTGGGCCTCTCATCCAGGGTTCTCTGCCATCTATTGTGTGCTTGAAAACAGAGGGCACACAAGGAAGAGAACATAAGTCTCTGAGACACTATAAACAGTAACATCAAGAAAGGAGGAAGTAGTTGCACATGTTTTCTAAAGAAAGATGAGAGTTCCACTCCTTCCTCTTTCATATTTAAGTCTACTTTTCAATCAATGATCTGTACTACTGGAAAACTAAGAACACACCTCTCCCCAAAAGGAAGAAAAAAACCTCCCCAGGCTACGAAGGGGTTGGGGGTAGAGATGATTGCTGCCTGACAGTGTAGCCCAGATAGAGTGGATTTTCTCTCCTAAGTGATCTGACTGGACCCCAACACTGACCAAGATAAGGAGAGTCTGGCCAGCTTTACCATACCCTTTTTAGGACTGAAGCTGCTAGAAAATACTCCCTTTGTTATACAGTCATCCCTAGATATTAGAAAAGAAACTTCAAAAGTTAAAAGGATTTGAGAGTAAGACTAGTCTCAACTACTGGGGATTGCTCAAGAAATGTACAGTAACTGGCTCAAGGGCTTATGGGACATATGGGGAGGGGGGAACCAGGAAAGGAGAAAGCATTTGGAATGTAAACAAGGAATATAGAAAATTTAAAAAAAAAGAAATGTAAAGCATAAGATAAAAGATTCCAGAAGGGAAGCTAGAGACACTAGCAAGCGAAGAGAGAACTCCCCATGCTATGTAAGTGATCACATAGGGAGCCTTTGCCCAGGCACCAGGACCCTGGAAGAAGCTGATGGTTTATCTGTCCAAAAGATCTTGTTCCTGCCAGCCAGTTGACTGGCTACTGGCTTGTTTGTGGGCAGTTGCCACTACAGCCTTGCTAGCTTTAAAAAAAAAAAAAAAACCCAGACAAACTAACTTTGGGCCAGGAACTGTTCCTAAACACATACACTCTGTAGTGGCCCTCCTAGGGGGGACCCAAGAGAGGCGAATAGACACACTCAAATCAGTCCCATCTCCTGAACTAGCCCAGCATTCAATTCAGCCTGCTAATGATGATAACCCAGTAGAACCACTCCAAGACAGCAGCCAACTAAGCTTCATCAGACTCAACCAACCAAATGTGGGGCACAACAGTAGATATAAAGAGGGTCTCCCAGCACTGACCTGAAGTGGAAACTTAAGGGTTCTTCGCAAAGTCAGTTATGCTGGATGGTGTTTTGCTAAAGCAGACACATAAAAGAACATTTCTCTGAATCAGACACAGGAGAAAGGATGTTCTGCTAAAGCAAGCACATAAAAGGACACTCAAAGAATTTTTGCTAACAACACACATGTATTGGTCTGCCTTACATTGTGTAGTTGAGCTCCATTTGGCAGGACTCCATACAGAGTCTTGATGCAGCAGTATAGGGGAATACCAGGACAGGGAAGCAGGAGGGGCTTGATTGAGGACAGGGTAGAGGGAAGAGGGCTTATGGGACTTCCATGGAAGGGGTAACCAGGAAAGGGGAAATCATTTGAAATGTAAATAAAGAACATATCTAACAAAAAAGAAAAAGAAAAAGAAAAAGAAAAACTGGAGTTAGAGAGCTCATAGCAATCTATCCACTGAGACCCAACTAACTCCCAGGTAGATTTCTATAAAATACTGTATCCAGAGGTTACTAGGGGATCACTCAATTGCTCCTGGGAAGGAGCACGCCCCTCAAGCTATGGGCCAGCAGTAAAGAGAAGGGGCTCCAATCTATCCAGTACTATGCTGATACCTGACAACCCTCAAAACTGACAAAAGCCAGATGGATTTCATGTTTGGTGGGGTTGTGAAACCACATCCTCCTAGGGCACACTGGTCCCTTCATAGTCCTAGAAAGGAAACCACCATCACCTACCTATCTTTACTGGCAATGCAATTCCATATATTTTGTTGCTACTTTGTTTCCAACCCAATTCCCCAGTAAAAGAAAGTTCAACTCAATCAGTTAACAAAACAAGCTACAAGCCAAGATTGGGCAGATCTCTCACTACACTACTCTATTTTCATCTATATTATCCCATATAACTTGCGGTTTCTCCAGGCCAGAAGTTTCTCTCTCGGCTGCTTCCCAGTTCTCCTCCCGTAGCTCCTCCCCTTCCTCTTTATCCACCCCCATGTCACTCTTCTCCTAGACTCTCAGCTCCTCCCACTTCCTCCTGACCAATCATTGGCTCAAGCCTTTATTTGAAAAGTTAAGGTAGGGAGAAGGTTCACAAGGCAACTTCTCATCTGCAACCCCACTGAGGAGTGGAATTAGCATCAAAATACAAGCCCAGGGTTATCCACAACACATATCCATAAAGGTTAGGACCTGGCAGAAAGTCAAAGGTCATTACTGAGAAACTGGTAGGACTCAGAAGTCAGGTTATATTTGAATGGTCCATACCCAGTTAGCAAATTTACTATACAAAAGAAACCTGTGCCTATAGTAGTCTTGGTATACCATCATCCCAAACAACACATATTGGTACCTACAAAATATGAGCCTCCTAAGGTAGCAGCTCCCTGAATCCAGTTTCCCCAGGAATTCCTTCAGTAGCCTCAAAGATAAAGGCCCAGGAGGCAGCAGAAGCCAGCCTTAGTGTTTTGGGATGCTAGAAATAGTTTAACAGTTCTTTAAACCATTCTCAACCTGACATAGGTCAGGATTGCTGGCTGTGCCTGGACCACAAGCCCCCATATTATGTTGGGATTGGAACAAATCAAATAATAAGCTCCACTCTAACCCTAACAGCTGTAACTGGGACCACCTATACTCACCCTGGGGAAACTCCAGGGAAAGGGTGCCTGTGTGAAGTTGCCAAGATACCCCCAAGATAGTTCTATGCAGATTACTGTAGCCATGCACAGCAGATTAATTCCAGGAAAGTCAGTTGAGTATATTTCCTGACCACAGAGTCTATCTTGCTTGCTTGCACTAACAGCTTAACCAAGTATGCATCTTCTGAATTGATTTCCCTGGAGGAAACCCTACTCCTTTGCATCCTTGTATATGTTATACTACAGGTGTTCATCTATAATGAAGTAGAGAGCAGTGTCTGTCCAAATCTAGATTCCAGGCTTCTAGTCCACATTCACCTATTGGTAGGGCAGGCATAGCAGGCTCTGCTGCAGTTGGAACTTTAACCCTAGCAACAGAAATAAAAACTTTAAGGAACTCAACATTCAAGTAAACATAGATGTGGGCCATCAGGAAAATTCTGCTTCCTGTCTGGAAGTCCAGTTAGATTCCTTAGCTGAGGTTGCTTTGAAGAATCAAAGAGGTTTGGACCTCCTTTTTATGAAACAAGGAGGCTTTTGTATGACACTAGGAGAAATTTGTTGCTTCAGTGCCAAGAAGTCAGAGATAATTAAAGAAAGTTTAGCCATAGTCAAAAATGACCTTCAGAAAAGAAAAAGGAGTGGTCAATTATTTCATAACTGGTACCAATCTTTTGTTCTCCTAGTCTGTCTGGTTAATTACTACTCTACTTATTGCCGTGGCTGGGCCATTAATCCATTTCTGATAGCTCTCTCTATAGAATCCTGCTTGGTCAACTGCCCACTTAGCTATGTAAAACAGATACTAAATTCTGTTAAATTACTTGTGCTAAGGAGATAACCCCTTGACCCCAAACAAATCTGTTATTTGACTCACACCAATAGAACTAGTGAGGAATGTATCAGACCCTCAGACATCAGTAGGTCTGTAGACCTTAACAAAACTGACACCATGATGAAGGTAACATTCAGACCCTGGAACTGAGCATGTAGGCAGTAACACCTGCCAAAATAAGAACAAAGACCTCATTCATCAAAGTCCATATTTCTGGGAGAGTCTCTAAATGTACTAACCTTGCTTTTTGGCTTCTGTAATTCTGCTTCTGGCTACTATTCTTGCTAACTGATATGTGTCAAGCCAGGATATGGTTTTGTGCTTAAAAGCTCATCCTGAGAAAGTCTCATTGTGCAGTGGGGTCCTGAACACCTAGTATAGTTATTGGCCTGCTGATAAAGGGTTTCTATTTGCTTTAACTTATGTCCAAGTGGTCTTCTGTGGTAGTTACCCCACAATACCCACTGAAACCAAGAAGTGCTGCCCACATACTCATTGAGTGTGGATCCATCCACCAGAACATGACTTGTTGAGGTGACAACCTTGAACAGTACTTTTCCTCATCCTCTTCAGCTATATTCCCTGAAGCTTGGAGAACATTGATATAGATGCCCCATTTAGGGTAAAATGTTCAACACTAACTTATTACCACCATTTGAACTAGTTGTGAGTCCCTGTGTTAACCACTGCCCATTGCAACAAAAAAAAAAAAGTTTGTGACCAGGTTAAAATTAGCACTAATCCTGGGATATAAACAAGTATTTAGAAGACATTTGAACAACATAAACATATAGCAAAACAACAGTAGTAGATGTTCTGCCCCTACTGTGTGGCCTATCATCTATGCTTACCCTAGCAAAATGGTAAACACTATGATCTTCAGGACAATCCTTAAGGCTGTGGGAAAGAATTCTGAAAACATGAGCTTAAGAATGTATAATTTCCCAACTATGCAAAATATAAGAATGCAATATGAATTATATGAAATGCTTCACAGACCTAAAATAAACAAAGGCCAGTGCTCTATTTACCAGCTTATCAGAAATATATTAAGGAAGAAGATAAAGAGATTTAGGAAATGGTGATTGCAGGGCAAGATTCTACCAGATACAAGGCAGGCAGATTCCTGAGTTCAAGGTCAGTCTAGGACAGAGTGAATCTAGGTCTCGATGTGGTGGGATCTCAGGACAGGATCCCACCAAGCTAGCTTATTGTCTGTACTTACAAAGTCAGGGAACTCATTTGTATTTTAAGAATCAAGGGGCTAAAGTCATAAAATGCTGATTCATGGGATTATCAAAAGGGACCCTACATAAACGATTAAATTAATGTGTAAATAAAAGACTATAGTCTACAAGAGACAGCTAACCAGAGATCGAACTTGGACTGCTTGGAGATTGAACACAGCTCTTTTAGAATTTTTCTAGCAAGACTTCTGACTTTGGTCAGAAAATTCAAGAATTTTTTGTAGCAGCTCTTCTGACTATGTCAGAAAAGCCATGAGCTATCCGGAGAACTGATAGAATTTTCCTAGCAGAAGAGAGCTGTCTCAAGCAGACTACAGATCCAAGTGCTATCTACAGAGAGCTATCTGGGTTGCCATCTCAAGCAGACTACAAGGCCATCAGCTCATTCTCACAATTGACTTCAAGAGTCATTTTTCAATGCTCCCTTACACCCCTTCTTCAAAATCCCCAAAAAATCTGAGGCTGGAACTTGGTACCCTAACAATCATGCCATTATTTCACCAAAGAGTATACCTTGCCTGGAAGGTTGGTATTATAGCATCTTCTAATATTGTGAAAGTTAGACCAAGGAAGAAGATTCAAGTCAGTTCCAGTTGGATTTGTCTACACCCTATAATAAATGTATATGGAGTCTTCAACAACAGGATATTGTCATTTAGTGATATTAAAAATCAATGACAATTGTAATAACCTCTGTTATTTGGAAGGCCTCTGGCTTCCATGACAAGCAACTCAAGTCAGGTCTCCTATACCTAGTACTGAGATTTTATTTGATAACCTGTATCTTCTGGGAGAAGCATTGTATGCCCATGCAGAGTACCTCTAGAGAAAAGTTTCTAAAGTCAGTTTTGCCTTGCTTAGAAAGGAGGGCGAAGGTGAAGCCCAGGAGACACATTCAGCAATGCCGCACAAAGACCTGAGAACACATAATTTTAGCATCCTGAAATGAGGAGCATAGTCATCTCAGGTCCCTCCACTGCGGGATACCCACCTACTCAGAGAACTTCCAGGCTTTCACTGTCTCTTTTCTGGATCACCCACATTACAGAATATCGGTCATTGTGTGATTAGATAACAGATTATGAGGTGCCCAATCAGAACCAAACTTCACAGGGAGAGAGAAAAAATCAAGGTGATGACCATGGGAACAAAATGAGGAGGAAAGGGGGATTTCCTGCTGCATGAACACCTATCCTGCTATAGAGCCCATTTCATCCATCAACAGTACAGACTCTGTAACTCCATAGGTCAGAAAGAAACAGTGTTCAGTTTCCTCACATCTAGCACCACAAACCCCTGCAATTTGATAATTTGTTTCTAGGGACCCTTAAATCTCTATCAAAATTCTGGAAACCTCTGCTCTAGAAAATCTTATATTTATTATCTAGGCTATTTATCATGTGATAAGCTACTGAGTCTCCTAAGTGTCATCAATGGTACTCTGGGATAAGATCAGGATTAAACTTGGGTTGACAGGAATAGAAAGCTTAAGAACCATCTTTTGTTGCTGGTGCTCATGCTTTAGCCTCCAAATTCCAATAAAAACTTCCTTGGTTTTTTATGAGCCTGGTATTAAACATTGAATTGCATTGTTTGAGAAGAGTGGCAAGTTGAATTCATTTTTACTTTTTTCTCACTCCTCTAAGTGAGGAGGTTTAACTAGGACCCTACCAATTCCCTATGAGACAAGATCCAAGGACTTAGAAACAATGAACCTTCAAAAGGCTTGAAGTGGTCTTCTTGGGTTCCTGTTAGACAGAGCATTGTTATTGCCTGTTAGCACACACATGATTAGTTAGAAACTTCTCAGAAGCCAGCATCAACTCAAAATAAATTGTACCACAGTTGTCATCAGTATATGGAAAATTGTTCCCCATCACCAACCCAAGATGTTAAGCCAAGACAGGGAGAATATAAGAAAACCATAGTCTCAAGACAAATGCCCTCTCAGCTCTGCTCCAGCCTGGTTGCCATCACTCTGTGTCCTCAGCCCCTGGCTCCCTGCACCCACTGTCCCTGCTGCTCTGTCTTAGATTTTCCAGAAAGAAACATGTGAGGTGAACCGCAGGAGGATTTGGCTTGTGTGACATGTACTTTGAATGCACAATCATTCCATGTAAACGCAGAAGAGCCAGAAAAAATAAAGTCTGCCATCTGTCTTGCTGAAACAGTTGTCTAAGAAGCTCGCTAGAGAACCTCTGTGCAGCTATGAATCAGCCTGGCTGCTCTGAGCCGTTACCAGGGAGAGTGATGTGCCAGAATCAAAACCCAACTCTCAAATGAGGACAATACAGCCAAATAAATTACAGGACAGTCTAACATGCCGGGAACATGATGGTGCTGTCAGTTCATCCAAACGCTGTTGAATATCCCAGGAGTTATTAACAGTCTGTATCATCAACTTAGTCTCAATTGACTGTTGTTTGCCCAGGCACAAACTTGTTTTAACCAAAATTAGTCTTAATCAGCTTGGCTGAGTAATAAAACATCCAGAATCTACAGCCAGCATGCAGGCTTTTGCAGCAATTTATAGCTTAGAGGAGAACAGAAAATGTCTTGCTGTTGTTCTGCAATGAATTAATCCCTAGATTCCAGGATGTTCTTATTCAATTTTGTGAGGATAGACTGGAACCTTGAAATAGACAGAGCATGGGGCAAGCATTTTGAAGTTCTTCTGTAAAACCTCAGCAACTTCTGAGTGTCTTGAGAGGCTCTGGATCGGGAAAATGGCTTGCTTTGGAAGCCTATCAAAAATAAGCATAATTAGATTCTGACTACTCAAATGTGTTGGTGTAACTTTTTGTTCTAAATAGTAATTATGGTTTTATATATGTGTATATATATATGAATTGATAGCATACCACTTATCATATTCAGTCAGCCATGTCATCTCCAGAAGTCCCTGTCAGATACACCTCATGTAGACAGGAATACTGAGGCACACATGGTGAGGAAGAAGAAACACCATCATTCACGAAAGTAGAGTGTACAGGGCATAAAAACAGATTTCCTGCAGAAGCCTTCGTGGTTGTATATAGTTACAACCCAGTTTTCAGGAGGCAGATGCATGTGTGGAAGCATGTGACTATAACCCAGTACCCAGGAGGCCTGGGA
Organism: Apodemus sylvaticus; assembly: GCF_947179515.1. NCBI lineage: Eukaryota > Metazoa > Chordata > Mammalia > Rodentia > Muridae > Apodemus > Apodemus sylvaticus. The sequence continues at coordinate 116,543,449 of NC_067479.1, forward strand.
GCATGTGACTATAACCCAGTACCCAGGAGGCCTGGGAGCATGTGACTATAACCCAGTGCCCAGGAAGCCTGGGAGCATGTGACTATAACCCAGTACCCAGGAGGCCTGGGAGCATGTGACTATAACCCAGTACCCAGGAGGCCTGGGAGCATGTGACTATAACCCAGTACCCAGGAGGCCTGGGAGCATCTGACTATAACCCAGTACCCAGGAGGCCTGGGAGCATGTGACTATAACCCAGTACCCAGGAAGCAGATACAAAGTATTTTAACTGTGCTCACTCCACTTCCCCCTAACTCCTCCTAGACCACTCCCATCTCTTCCCAATTTCATGCCTCCTTTTTAAATAACCCCTCCCATTAAATCTGTGCTACCCATAGGTTCATAGGTGTGGACCTATGCTCACATGAACTATGAACATCAACTATGGAACTTAACAGAAAGTTCTCAGAACAAGAAACACAAATAGCTACTAAACACTTTAAAAACTGTTCAACATCCTTGATTGTTAGGTAAATACAAATTAAAATGACTACAATTCTATCTCTGCAGGTGAGAACACTAGCTGTTCTTCCAGAGGACCTCATTTGATGGCCAGCTCACAACCATGTGTGATTACAGTTTGTATCCTATCCTATGTATCCTATCCCCTCTTTTGGACTCTGTGGGCACAAAGGACACATATGGTACATATACATACATGTGAGCAAAATACATGTACACAAAAATGTCAAAAATAAGTAAATAAAATAAAAATAGTATGTTCCTGAGGTGTAGAGGGACAGCTCAGAGGTTGCCAGTGCTTACTGCTGTAGCAGAGAACTCACCCACATGCCACTTCCTATAACTCTAACTGTAAGGGATCAAACACCTTTGTCTGGCCCCACAGGCGTGAAGCACACAACCATTTTTAATTTTTTGTTAACTTAAAAGAAGTTAAGATTTCATGTCACCCTGGTCAGAATGTTTATGGTCAAGAATACAAACGGCAACAGATGCAGCAGTGCTGAGGATGTCTGCAGAAGGGGATGCTTGCAAGTCTGCACTAATGCAGCCATTTGCAAATCAGTCTAGAGGCTTCCTTCAAAACCAGAAATACAATTACCATGTGGCCCAGATGTCCCACTTGTGGGCATGCATGACTTATATTCTATTAAGACACACTTGCACAACCATGTTCATTATGGCTCTATCCACAATGGCCAGGAAATGGATTCAAACTTAACGCCCACTAACCGACACCAGATATAGACTATGTGGTACACCTACTCAAGTGTACATGACTAAACTATCAAGGAAAATAAAATAATAAAATTTGCATGTACATAAATAAAACTAGAAAGTACCATATTGAATAATGTCACTCAGGATCGAACAAGCAAATGTCAGGTATTCTCTATTCTATGTGGTTCTCAGCTTTGAGTCTTTTATGTTTGTATGTTTAACTTGAAGCATACATGGAAGCCATTAGAAAACTGACCATAGAAGAATTTTGTTCTAAGAGCATAGAAAACATTTCAAAAGAATCGTAACAGAAAGTTTCTGAAAGTTAAGCAAAATAAATGCTAATCCATATATAAGAGGCATTTAGAACGCTAAGCAGACAAGACTGGAATATAATGTCCTTTTCTCATTAAGACACTAAAAATACAGAACAAAGAAAGTACAATGAAAGTGGAGAGAAACATCAGGCCCAGAGAAAGTCAGGCCTAGTAGAATAACAGAGGGTAATTCAGATGAAACTTTAAAGCCAGAAGGACTTTGAATGATGCAGTTCAAGTTCTGAAGAAAAATACATTACCAACTTAGACTCAAACCTCAGACTCAAATCTGTCATAACTGAAGAAAAACAAAAACTTCCCATGATAAGTTGCATACACCTTTAATCAAGTGCTAGGAACACATTGGCAGGCAGATCTTTATGAGTTTGTGGTCTGCCCAGGCTGCATTGTGAGAACCTCTCTCAAAATAAATAAATAAACAAACAGACCAGCTGGCTTCATGAAATTTAGTCTTAGTCATTAAGCCAGCTCCACAGAAGAGATTAGAAGAAACACTATACAGTTAAAAGAAAAAATAAATCCATGCACAAGACCATGGGAAAGGGGCTGGTGACTGTTCTTCCGAAGGTCCTAAGTTCAAATCCCAGCAACCACATGGTGGCTCACAACCATCAGTAATGAAATCTGATGCCCTCTTCTGGTGGGTCTAAAGACAGGCACAGTGTACTTACATATAATAATAAATAAATCTTAAAAGAAAAGACCATGGAAAGAATGAATTATGCTAAAATAATAAACAAGAGAACACAGAAAAAATTCTTGAAAGTCAACAAAATAAGAGGAATCAGTGGTTCTGGAAAGACTCAGTGAAACAGTATTTGGCAAAACCAGAACGGGGAACTGGGAAGGGGTGGGAGGGAGGACAGGGGAAGTGAAGGGGGCTTACGGGACTTTCGGGGAGTGGGGGGGGGGGCTAGAAAAGGGGAAATCATTTGAAATGTAAATAAATTATATCAAATAAAAAAAAAGACAAAAAAAAAAAGAGGAATCAGTACACACCATTCAATGATAATTCTGAATATTAATAGTCTCAATTCTCCTATCTAAACACACAAACTAGTAGATTGTATCAATAACAAGGAGCTGTCTATTTGTTGCCTGAACCAAAATTGGGCTGTGGAACTGAAGGTTCTCAAAAGAAACAGTGTGTGGCTGGTGAACAACATCCTTAGCCATCAAGAAACTGTACACTAGAACTACTTTGAGATCCTCTCTCAGTCCAGTCAGAATAGCTACCAGCAAGCAATCAGATGCAAGCACCTGAGGAGAGGGAAGCCTCTAGCCACTGTTGTTGGAGTGTACTGGAAGAGCCACCGTGGAAATCAGTGTGGAAGGTTTTTGAAAACTGAGAACAGGCCTACCAAATAGCTATATATTGCACTCCTGGACACATACCCAAAGGACTGTCTCTATTAGGACAAAGACATTTGCCACGTTTATAGCCATTCTTGGTCACAATAGCTAGGAAATAGAAACAGCCTAGATGCCCCTCGACAGATAAAGGACAAGGAAGACAAGGTATGTGTAAAGAAAAATGAGAGTGAAATTTGGAGGTAGACCAGTTGGACTGGGAAAACTGGAAGCCAGGAAACAAATGCCACATCTTCTCACATATTTGGATCACAGCTTTCAATATTTAGATTTATGTGTCTAGCCTGGAGTATCTGTATAAGCCAGAATGCCAGTAAGGACCCACGATTAGTGGAGGAAAGGGACCTTAGTGGAAAGAGAGAAGAGCACATCCCATGGGATAGAAAAGTGGAGGGGAAACTTCAGAAGTTAAAGGTTAAAGCAGGGAGCAGGAAACTATGCAGGAGAGGAAGGAATGGGGGTGGGTTAATGAAAACTAAGAATATATGAAAAAAACACTTTGTGGAAACTCTCTACCTTACAAACTAATTTACAATATAATTTTAAAAGAAAAGAACGTTTAAATATAGGTGCCCTGCCCAGGTGACAATGCTGCTGTCAGAGGTGTGGGTTATTGAATATCTCAGAGCCAGGCATGGGGCACAGTAGATATTAAAGCACTACTTCTGAAGATGCCACATATTTGGTACAGGACAGAAACCAATCAGGAACTGATCAGGAATCTCCTTCCCTGGTGGCTAGCTATAGAGCCAGAGGCTGCGATACAGACCACAGGGAAAAATATTTCCATGACTTTACCTAGTGTAATGGTTAGAATAGGAATGGCTTCTGTAAGCTCCTAAGGGATTATTTGAATGCATAGTCATCAGGAAGTGATACTACATTGGAAGGATTAGGAGGTGTGGCCTTGTTGGAAGAAGCATGTCACTGGGGATGGGCTTGAGGTTTCAAAACCCACAACAGTCCCAGTGGCTTTCTCTCTTCCTGCTGTCTGAAAATCCAAATGTAGAATTCTCTGCTTCTTCTCCAGCCCCATATTTGTGTGTGTACAGCCATGCTCCCACCATGATTAAAACTGACTAAACCTCTAAAATTATAAGTAGGCCCCAATACAATGCTTTACTTTATCAGAGTTGCTGTGGTCATGGTGTCTTCTCATAGCAATGGAACACAGACTAAGAACACTACAATACTAACTTACCAGAAGAGATACACCCACTGCTACAGCAGTAATGTGGCTGCCATGGAGGTGACCAACTGCTTTCTGGTTTGATTTGAAGTGTCTGTTTAAATGTCACATTGTATCAATGTCATTCAAGGTTTATGGAACATGGAAGAAGAAAAGGTCAAAAGTATGCGATATGATGCCTGTGACATAATTTCTCACCTTCATCCTTCCGGACTTTGGAGGGGGTTATTGTCTTCTTTACTAATTGTATCTAGAATAAAGACGACATCACACTGTCATTTTTCCCTAATAGTCAGCGATGGTGACCATTGTTTCATATGCTTTCCCACCATTTGTGTATCTTCCCTTGAGAATAATCTTTGCAGATAATTACTACTTTTAAAATTAGATGCTGATCACGATTGTTATTATAATTGTTATTGAATCAGATGTCTTATATATATGGATATTAATCACTTGATTAGGGGAATAGTTTGCGAATATTTTCTCCTCTTCTAGTGTATGAAGTGGCCCAAACTCTATTTTTCCTTTGATGAACAGAAATATTTTAGTTTGGTGCAAGGTTGTCTGTGCTTTTAATTTCATTACTTTTCTTTCTTCAGGGTATTTTTTTATAAAAATCTTTGCCGAGATTAATGTTCTAAAGTATTTTCCTTATGTTTTCTTTGGTAGTTTTATGTATCTCTTTGTATGTGAGAGGTAATAATCTAGTCTTTAACATACACTGTATGTGTGCATGTGTGTGTACATGTGCATGTCCATGTGTGTGTCTGTATCCGTGTCTATGTCCACGTATGTATGTGTGTGTGTGTGTGGGTGTGCGCGCGTGCGTGTGTGCGTGTGTGCGTGCGTGTGTAAGTGTGTGTGTATGTGTGTGTGTGTGTGTGTGTGTATGTGTGTAGCTCAGAGGACAATTCAGGTTTCATTCTCTATAAAACCTGTTGGAATCTAGCGAATAAAGCTCAGTCTCTTAGGCCGATGTCAAGTACATGTACCCACTGAGCCATCTTATCAGCCAAATTTAGTCTTAATCTTTATATGTTTACCCATTTTATCTCTATTTCCTGAAGATATTATTCTTTTTCTGATATGTATTCTTAGTACATATGTTGAAAATCAGCTAGCAATACACATGTGGATTTGCATGTGTTCTAATTTCAGTTCTGGCCTTTGTCCATTTTTAAATGATTTATTTATTTTTATTGTATGTGTGTTGGTGTTTGGCCTGCATGTATATCTATGTGAGGGTTTTGATCCTCTAGCCTGGGGTTACAGACAGTTGAGCTGCCATGTGGGTGCTGGGAATTGAACCCGGGTCCTCTAGAAGTGCAGCTTACCCAGTGAGCCATCTCCCCAACCCCAGCTCTGATCTATGTATCATTTCAATGTGTATGCCATGCTGTTTCTCCATGCTTTCCACTTGCAGGTTCACACAACATCCTTTGACAAAGCAGTAGAATCATTGTGAGCAACGTGCCTGTAGAGATGGCTCAGAACCTCTCTGAAAACCACAAGCTGAAAGAGTATGTGGTAAGGAATGAGGGCTCACCCCAGGCAGGGACATCAAAACCAAGAAAAGGTTTCCATCAAAATCCAACTTGACAAGCCAGTAAGTTTATGTAGGTTGTTTGCAGGAGCAAAGATGACTCAAAGGCAGATGCATCATTAAGACATACACACCAGAGCCTTGGGGATGATCCTCCAAAGCATCACCTCAGAGCACCACAGGCAGCTTGACACAATTAAAGGTCTCTTCTTTCTAGCAGTCCTTAATATTTATACAAGCTTGGTGTGTGCCCTGTGGACTTTTCCAGATACAAGAACTTCTTGAGTCTTAGGAAGTTATTCATGAGTCTAGTAATTTGGTTTACTTTCTGAGCTTTAACAAACCTCCCTCCAAAAGCAGATCCAGGACGGGATGTTTCATTTAAGATGAAACTGCTCCAGGACATAGGAATGGCAAAACAGGACAAATCAATGGCTGCAAGAAGCCAGGAGGACAGGGAACTACCTGTCAAGGGGCATTGGGATGTTTGCAACATGATTTGGGTATATTAAAGCACATTAAAGGCTGTGGTTAAAAGGGATACAGTTTTGATTTATATAAAATATATTATATAAATTATAGCTCAATATATATGAGTTTTAAATATATGGCTAATGTAAAGGCTTTACATCATATAAAATGTATGAGTTTTACATACTCTTTACATCAAGGAAAAATTCCAACATAACAGAATATTTTAACACATCTCTATATTAAAACTGATTGAGTTCTCTCAAAGCAGTGACTAATTTCTTTTCTACTTTAGTAAAGAAAAGAGAAAAATGAAAGCTACATTTCCATAACTTAAGAAGAAAGAAATATGGAACTGGTTTATTCCTTGGATGTGAATTCTTCAGCCAGCCCTGAAACACCCAGAGGAACCTAAGCTTCCAGGCACTCTAACAAACCCAGGATCACAGGATCACAGAACCACAAGATCACAGGATCACAGGAGCTTAATCACACCAAGATCCCAGGTGACATGTTGACACCCAGGAGCTCTGACACACCCAAGATCTCAGGATCACAGAATCCTGGAATCACAGAACTACAGAGACAGCTGGACTCTGAAGAGTTCTAAAACAAACAGGATCACTGGCAGGGCAGGGTACAGTCACATATAGTGAGGTCAGGAAGCACTAGAGATAATTGGATGGCAGGAGGCAAGCATAAGAACATAAGCAACAGAAACTAAGGTAATATGGCATCATCAAAACCCAATTCTCCCACCATAGCAAGTCCTGGATACACCACCATACCAGAAATGCAACATTCAGATCTAAAAGCACTTCTCATGATGATGATAGAGAACTTTAAGAAGGACATAAATAGCTTCTTTAAAGAAATACAGGGAGCCAGCTCAGTCAGGTACACAAGGAACAACAGAGTGAAAGATTGCTCAGGACACAGCACTCCTGAATTCCTTCTGTATTTAGGAGCTGGGCAGCTCTACAGCTGTCTGGGCACACATCCTGCAAGGAAGCATCTGACCTGTAGGGAGTCCCATGGTTAGAGGGAGCCCTGCAATCTGAGGTCACCACCATCTTGGTCTTGTAACCAAGCAGCCAGCTCAGCCAGGTACGCAGGGAACAACAGAGTGAAAGATCGCCCGGAACACATCACACCTGGGTTCCTTCTGCACATAGGAGCTGGGCAGCTCTACAGCTGTATGGGCACTTGTCCTGCAAGGGAACATCTGACCTACAGGGAGTCCTACACTTAGAGGGAGTCGTGCTCTCAGAGACCTGTGCCACATCTGACACGGGAAAGATCCTACTTCCTGATACTCTCTAGAGAACTGGCAGGAGCAGGTTAATTGCTACTGCCCCAACTCATCGGATATGGTAGACCTGTGCCACATCTGACATGGGGAAGATCCTGCCTCCTGATGCTCTCTTGAGAACTGGCAGGAGCAGGTTATTCAGTAAGAATTATCGCACACCTCTAGAGGCACAAAGATGCTCACTATACAGCAACCTCTAGATCACCACCCTCTTCTTTCCCTTCTACCCCTCGCTGCTCCACTGCCAACACCCCATTCCATCAGATGTGGTAGACCTGTGCCCCTTCTGACACGGGGAAGAGCCTACTTCCTAATACTCTCTAGAGAACGGGCAGGAGCACTGCATTCAAGAACTGGCAGGAGGAGGTCATTTCAGAACTGGCACCAGTAGGTGCATTCCAACTGGTAGAAGTGGGGCATTCGAGAACCAACATCAGCAGAGCATTTGAAAACTGGCAGCAGCAGAACATTTGAGAAATAGCAGCCTGCAAGGCATTCGACCCTTGCCAAGTCTGCCACAGGAGAGACCCCATCACCTGATACTTCCTGGAGAACCAGCTACTTGCAGGGCATTGGAGAGAAAGTGAATCCCAGGAGTACAGAAACACAGGCCTACGGGGCAGAGACAGCAAGACCAGGAGATAAGGAGATGGCCAAAAGCAAATACAAGATCATTACCAACAGAAACCAATGCAACATGGCACCATCAGAACACAGTTCTCCCACAACAGCAAATCCTACATACTCCATCACATCAGAAAAGCAAGAGCTAGATTTAAAATCACATCTCATATTGTTAATGGAGGACTTCAAGAAGGACATAAATAATTCCCTTTATGAACCACAGAAGAACATGGATCAATAGGTAGAAACACAAAAATACCTTAAAGAAAGACAAGAGAATATGGATCAAAAGGTAGAAGCCCTTAAAGAAGAAACACAAAAATCTCTTAAAGAAATATGGGAGAATATGAGTCAATAGGCAGAAGCCCTTAAAGAGGCAATACAAAAATCCCATATGGAATGATGGGGTATGGGTCAACATGCAGAAGACCATAAAGAGGAATCACAAAAATCCCTAAAAGAAACACAGGAGAACATGGGTAAACAGGTAGAAACACTTAAAGAGGAAAACACAAAAATTCCTTAAAGAATTTCAGGAAAAACAAACAAGTGAAGGAACTGAACAAAACTATCCAGGATCTAAAACTGGAAATAGAATCAATAAAGAAATCCCAAAGTGAGACATCTCTGAAGGTAGAAAACCTTTGAAAGAATTCAGGAGTCATAGATGCAAGTATCAACAACAGAATACAAGAGATAGAAGAAAGAATCTCAGATGCTGAAGATTCCATGGAAAACATTGACTCAACTGTCAAAGAAAATGCAAAATGCAAAAAGCTTGTAACACAAAGCATCCTGGAAATCACAGACACAATAAGAAGACAAAACCTATGGATTATAGGTATAGAAGAAAGTGAGGATTTACATCATAAAAGCCCACTAAATATCTTAAACAAAATTATAGATGAAAACTTCCCTAACCTAAAGAAAGAGATGCCCATGAACATACAAGAAGCCTACAGAACTCCAAATAGATTGGGCCAGAGCTGAAATACCGCCCATCACATAATAATCAAAACACCAAATGCACTAAACAAAGAAAGAATATTAAAAGCGGTAAAAGAAAAAGGTCAAGTAACATAAAAAGGCAGACCTATCAAAATTACACCAGACTTCTCACCAGAGACTATGAAAGCCAGAAGAGCCTGGGCAGATGTCATACAGACCCCAAGAGAACATAAATGTCAGTCCAGACTACTATACCCAGCAAAACTTTTAATTACCATAGACAGAGAATATAAGACATTCCATGACAAAAGCAAATTTACATATCTTTCCACAAATCCAGCTCTGCAAAGGATAATGGGTGGAAAATACCAATACAAGGCAGCAAACCACACCGTAGAAAAATCAGCAAGGTGATCTTTCAGCAAACCCAATAGAAGATAGATACACAACCAGAATTTCACCTTTAACTAAGATAACAGGAAGCATCAATCATTTTTCCTTAATATCTCTTATTATCAATGGTCTCAATTCCCCTATAAAATGACATAGACTAACAGACTGTATACATAAACGGGACCCAACTTTTTGCTGCATACAAGAAACCACCTCAGTGACAAAGACAGTCACTATAGAAGAGTCAAAGGTTGGAAAACAATTTTCCAAGCAAATGGTCCCAAGAAACAAGCTGGAGTGGACATTCTTATACCAGATAAAATTGACTTTCAACCAAAAGTTGTCAAAAAAGATAAGAAGGGTCACTTCATACTGGTCAAAGGAAAAATCTACCAAGATGAATTCTCAATTCTGAACATCTATGCTCCAAATGCAAGGGCACCCACATTCATAAAAGAAGCTTTTTTTTATTGTTATTTTTTTTATTCGATATAATTTATTTACATTTCAAATGATTTCCCCTTTTCTAGCCCCCCCCCACTCCCCGAAAGTCCCGTAAGCCCCCTTCTCTTCCCCTGTCCTCCCTCCCACCCCTTCCCAGTTCCCCGTTCTGGTTTTGCCAAATACTGTTTCACTGAGTCTTTCCAGAACCAGGGACCACTCCTGCTTTCTTCTTGTATCTCATTTGATGTGTGGATTGTGTTTTGGGTATTCCAGTTTTCTAGGTTAATAACCAATTATTAGTGAGTGCATACCATGATTCACCTTTTGAGTCTGGGTTACCTCACTTAGTATGATGTTCTCTAGTTCCATCCATTTGCCTAAGAATTTCATGAATTCATTGTTTCTAATGGCTGAATACTACTCCATTGTGTAGATATACCACATTTTTTGCATCCACTCTTCTGTTGAGGGATACCTGGGTTCTTTCCAGCATCTGGCAATTATAAATAGGGCTGCTATGAACATAGTAGAGCATGTATCCTTATTACATGGTGGGGAATCCTCTGGGTATATGCCCAGGAGTGGTATAGCAGGATCTTCTGGAAGTGAGGTGCCCAGTTTTCGGAGGAACCGCCAGACTGCTTTCCAGAGTGGTTGTACCAATTTGCAACCCCACCAGCAGTGGAGGAGTGTTCCTCTTTCTCCGCACCCTCTCCAACACCTGCTGTCTCCTGAATTTTTAATCTTAGCCATTCTGACTGGTGTAAGATGAAATCTTAGGGTTGTTTTGATTTGCATTTCCCTAATGACTAATGAAGTTGAACATTTTTTAAGATGCTTCTCCGCCATCCGAAGTTCTTCAGGTGAGAATTCTTTGTTTAACTCTGTACCCCATTTTTTAATAGGGTTGTTCGGTTTTCTGGAGTCTAACTTCTTGAGTTCTTTATATATATTGGATATTAGCCCTCTATCTGATGTAGGATTGGTGAAGATCTTTTCCCAATTTGTTGGTTGCCGATCTGTCCTCTTGATGGTGTCCTTTGCCTTACAGAAACTCTGTAACCTTATGAGGTCCCATTTGTCAATTCTTGCTCTTAGAGCATACGCTATTGGTGTTCTGTTCAGAAACTTTCTCCCTGTACCGATGTCCTCAAGGGTCTTCCCCAGTTTCTTTTCTATTAGCTTCAGAGTGTCTGGCTTTATGTGGAGGTCCTTGATCCATTTGGATTTGAGCTTAGTACAAGGAGACAAGGATGGATCAATTCGCATTCTTCTGCATGCTGACCTCCAGTTAGAACACAATGAAAATGAAAACACAACATACCCAAATCTATGGGACACAATGAAAGCAGTGCTAAGAGGAAAACTCATAGCCCTGAGTGCCTCCAAAAAGAAAATGGAGAGAGCATACATTACCAACTTAATGACACACCTGAAAGCCCTAGAACAAAAAGAAGCTATTTCACCCAGGAGGAGTAGAAGGCAGGAAATCATCAAACTCGGGGCCGAAATCAATCAAGTAGAAACAAAGAGAACCATACAAAAAATCAACAAAACCAGGAGCTGGTTCTTTGAGAAAATCAACAAGATAGATAAACCCTTAGCCAGACTGACCAAAGGGCACAGAGAAAGTATCCAAATTAACAAACTTAGAAATGAAAAGGGAGACATAACAACGGAAACTGAGGAAATCCAAAAAATCATCAGATCCTACTACAAGAGCCTGTACTCAACACAACTGGAGAATCTGGAGGAAATGGACAATTTCCTTGACAGATACCAAATACCAAAATTAAATCAGGACCAACTAGACCATCTGAACAGTCCCATAAAGCCTAAAGAAATAGAAGGAGTCATAGAAAGTCTTCCAACCAAAAAAAGCACAGGACCAGATGGTTTCAGTGCAGAATTCTACCAGACCTTCAAAGAAGAGTTAACACCAATACTCTTCAAACTATTCCACAAAATAGAAACAGAAGTAACACTACCCAATTCCTTCTACGAAGCCACAATTACGCTGATACCAAAGCCACACAAAGATCCAACAAAGAAAGAGAACTTCAGACCAATTTCCCTTATGAACATTGATGCAAAAATACTCAATAAAATCCTTGCCAACCGAATCCAAGAACACATCAAAACGATCATCCACCATGATCAAGTAGGCTTTATCCCGGGAATGCAGGGTTGGTTCAATATACGGAAATCCATCAATACAATCCACTACATAAACAAACTCAACGAACAAAACCACATGGTCATTTCATTGGATGCTGAAAAAGCATTTGACAAAATTCAGCATCCTTTCATGCTTAAAGTCTTGGAGAGAACAGGAATTCAAGGCCCATACCTAAACATAGTAAAAGCAATATACAGCAAACCGGTAGCCAGCATCAAACTAAATGGAGAGAAACTTGAAGCAATCCCACTGAAATCAGGGACCAGACAAGGCTGCCCCCTTTCTCCTTATCTTTTCAATATTGTACTTGAGGTACTAGCTCGGGCAATTCGACAACATAAGGAGGTCAAAGGGATACAAATTGGAAAGGAGGAAGTCAAACTATCATTATTTGCAGACGACATGATAGTCTACCTAAGTGACCCAAAAAACTCCACTAGAGAGCTCCTACAGCTGATAAACAACTTCAGCAAAGTGGCAGGTTATAAAATCAACTCAAGCAAATCAGTGGCCTTCCTATACTCAAAGGATAAGCAGGCTGAGAAAGAAATTAGGGAAATGACCCCCTTCACAATAGCCACAAATAGTATAAAGTATCTTGGGGTGACTCTTACCAAACATGCGAAAGATCTGTATGACAAGAACTTCAAGACTCTGAAGAAAGAAATGGAAGAAGACCTCAAAAAATGGGAAAACCTCCCATGCTCATGGATCGGTAGAATCAATATAGTTAAAATGGCCATTTTGCCTAAAGCACTATACAGATTCAATGCAATACCCATCAAAATCCCAACTCAATTCTTCACAGAGTTAGAAAGAGCAATTATCAAATTCATCTGGAACAACAAAAAACCCAGGATAGCTAAAACTATTCTCAGCAACAAAAGAAAATCTGGGGGAATCAGTATCCCTGACCTCAAGCAATACTACAGAGCAATAGTGTTAAAAACTGCATGGTATTGGTACAGTGACAGGCAGGAGGATCAATGGAACAGGATTGAAGATCCAGAAATGAACCCACACACCTATGGCCACTTGATCCTCGACAAAGAGGCTGAAAACATCCAATGGAAAAAAGATAGCCTTTTCAACAAAAGAAGCTTTAATAAAGCTTAAAGCACACATTGCACCCCACACAGTGGGAAGAGTGGGAGACTTCAACACCCCACTCTCAAAAATGGACAAATCATGGAATCAGAAGCCAAACAGAGATACAGTGAAACTAACTGAAGTTATGAACCAAATGGATCTAACAGATATTTATAGAACATTCCACCCTAAAACAAAAGAATATACCTTCTGGGTGGGAGGACAGGGGAAGAGAAGGGGGCTTGCGGGACTTTCAGGGAGTGGGGGGGCTAGAAAAGGGGAAATCATTTGAAATGTAAATAAATTATATTGAATAATAATAAAAAAAAGAGATGTAAAAAAAAAAAAAGAATATACCTTCTTCTCAGCACCTCATGGTACCTTCTCCAAAACTGACCATATAATTGGTCACGAAACAAACCTCAACAGATACAGAAATATTGAAATTATTCCATGTATCTTACCAGATCACCACAGCCTAAGGCTTGTCTTAAGCTCAAACAAAAGCAATGGAAAACACACATACACATGGACATTGAACAATTCTCTTCTCAACAATAGCTTGGTCAAGGAAGAAATAAAAAAAGAAATTAAAGACTTTTTAGAATTTAATGAAAATGAAGACTATCATACCAAAATTTATGGGACACAATGACAGCAGTACTAAGAGGAAAACTCATAGCTCTAAGTGCCCCCAAAAATAGAATGGAGAGAGCTTACAAGAACAGCTAGACAGTGCACTTGAAAGCTCTAGAACAAAAGGCAGCAAATACCCACAAGAGGAGTAGAGAGCAGAAAATAATCAAACTTAGTGCCGAAATCAACCAATCAGAAACAAAAAGAAGTATACAAAGAATCAAGAAAACAAGGAGCTGGTTCTTTAAAAATATCAACAAGATAGATAAACTCTTAGCCAGACTAATCAGAGGGCACAGAGACAGTATGCAAATTAATAAGATCAGAAATGAAAAGGGAGACATAACAACAAAAACTGTAGAAATTCAAAAAATCATTTGTCAGTTTGTCAGTTCCTCAGAAAAGTGGACATACTACTACTGGAGGACCCAGCTATATGACTCCTGGGCATATACCCAGAGGATTCTCCAGAATGTAATAAGGACACATGTTCCACTATGTTCATAGCAGCCCTACTTATAATAATCAGAAGCTGGAAAGAACCCAGATGTCAATCAACAGAAGAATGGCTACAGAAAATGTTGTACATTTACAGAATGGAACATTGCTCTGCTATTAAATACTATGACTTCATGAAATGCTTAGGCAAATGGATGGAACTAGAAAACATCATCCTGAGTGAAGGAACCCAGTCTCAAAAAAACACACATGGTATGCACTCACTGATACGTGAATATTAGCCCAGAAGCTCGGAATACCCAAGACACAAGTCACAGACCAAATGAAGCTCAAGAAGAAGAAAGAACAAAGTATGGATACTCTGGTTCTTTTTAGAAGGGGGAACAAAATACCCACAGGAGGAGATACAGAGACAAAGTATGGAACAGAGACTAAGGGAAAGACCATCCAGAGACTGCCCCAACTAAAGACCCATCCAATATACAGTTACAAAACCCAGACATTATTGTGGATACCAACAAGTGCTTGCTGACCGAACCCTGATATAGCTGTCACCTGGGAGGTTCCAAAAGTGCAAGACAAATACACAGGAGGACACTCTCAGCCAACTATTCAAATGAGCACAGGACCCCAATGGAGAAGCTAGAGAAAGGACCCAAGGACCTGAAGGGGTTTGCAGCGCCATAGGGTGAAAAATATGAACTATCCAGTACCCCCAGAGCCCCAGGGACTAAACCACCAACAAAAGAGTACACATGGAGGGACCCATGGCTCCAGACACATATGCAGCAGAGGATGGCCTTGTTGGACATCAAAAGGAGAAGAGGCCCTTGATCCTGGGAAGGCTGGATTCCCAAGTATAGGGGAATGCCATGAGAGGGAATCAGGAGTGGTCTGATTGGTGAGCAGGGTGGGGGGGAGAATGGGTTAGGGGATTTGGGGGGGGGACCAGGAAAGGGGACAACATTTGAAATATAAAAAAAAGAATATATCTAATAAAAAAAGAAAGAAGTTGGACTCCAGAGAATCAAATATCCCTATTAAAAAATGGGGTACAGAGCTAAACAAAGAATTTTCAACTGAGGAATAATCAAATGGCCAAGAAGCACCTAAAGAAATGCTCACCATCCTTAGTTATTAGGGAAATGAAAATCAAAACAACCCTGAGATTCCACCTCACACCAGTCAGAATGGCTAAAAATCAAAAACTCAGGTGACAGCAGATGCTGGAGAGCATGTGGAGAAAGAGGAACACTCCTCCATTGTTGGTGGGATTGCAAGCTGGTACAACCACTGCAGAAATTAGTTTGGCGGTTCCTCAGAAAATTGGACATTGTACTACCTGAAGACCTAGATATATCACTCCTGGTGGCACTCTAAAAGGTGCTCCAACATGTAATAAGGACACATGCTCCACTATGTTCATAGCAGCCTTATTCACAATAGCCAGAATCTGGAAAGAACCCAGATGCCCTTCAAGAGAGGAATGGATACAGAAAATGTGGTATATTTAAACAATGGAGTACTATTCAGCTATTAAAAATCATGAATTCATGAAATTCTTAGACAACTAGATAGAGCTAGAAAATATCATCCTGAGTGAGGTAACCCAAACACAAAGGAACACATATGGTATGCAGTCACTGATAAGTGGATATTACCTCAAATGCTCTGAATATCCAAGATTCAATTCAGAGACCACATGAAGCTCAAGAAGAAGAAAGACCAAAGTGTGGGTGCTTCACTTCTTCTGAAAAGGGGAACAAAATATTCACAGAAGCAAGTATGTAGACAATTTGTAGAGCAGAGACTGACTGACACAAAGGCCATGAGGATACTGTCCCACCTGTGGATTCATCCTATAAACAGTCACCAAACTAGGACATTATTGTGGATGCCAAGAAATGCTTGCATCTAAGAAAGGAGTCTGATATGGCTGTTTCCTGAGAGGCCCTGACAGAGTTTTACAAATACAGAGGTGGATGCTGGAAGCCATCCATTGGACTGAGTGTGAGGTCCCCAATGGAGGAGTTAAAGAAAAGACTAACGGAGCTGAAGGGGTTTGCAACCTCATAGGAAGAACAACAATATCAACCAACCAGACCTCCCAGAGCTCCCAGAGACTAAGCCATCAACCAAGGGGTATTCATTGCTCCAGCTACATATGTAGCAGAGGATTGCCTAGAAAGGAGAGGCCCTTGGTCCTATGAAGGCTCAATGGATGCCCCAGTGTAGAGGAATCGAGGGTGGGGAGGTGGGAGTGGGGTGGGTGGACCAACACCCTCACAGAAGCAGGGAGAGGAAGGATGGGATAGGAGCTTTCCAGGCGAGGGTACTGTGCAAAGGGATGACATTTGAAATGTAAAAAACAAATATATCTAATAAAAAATAAAAGAGAGAAAAGTTAAAAGACACACACACACAGAGAGAAGGCAAAGTGAATGCAATCAACATATCTGTGAGTTTAAGTTCCCAGGGAAACAGCCTCATTTGTGCAGAAGATTCTACACAGCCTGTAAACTGGTTGGAGCTACATACAGAAAGTTGATTATTGCAGATTCAGAGCCAAAATTACTTGGAGCTATATTTTTTTACTATTGCAATTTTTCATTGATGTGTGTGTGTGTGTGTGTGTGTGTCTGTGTGTGTGTGTGTGTGTGTGTGTGTCTGTGTGTCTGTGTGTGTGTGTGTGTGTCTGTGTGTCTGTGTCTGGATTTGTCTCTGTATGTGCATTTGTGTATATGTTTGTGTGATGTATGCCACATGTACAGAGCCCAGGAAAGGGTCCTGGATTCTCTGGGGCTGGAGTTACAAGCAGATGAGTCTCTTGATGTGAATACTAGAAACTGAGCCTGGGTCACCTGGAAGAATGGAAATCACTCTTAATCTATGTCTTCAGCCTTGTGGTGGAGAGACTGAATAAAAATGGGTCCCATAAGCTCACATATTAGAATGCTTTGTCATTAGGGAGTGTCAGTACTTGACAGGGACTGGGAAGCATGGCCTTGATAGAGGAGGTGTATCACTGGAGGTAGGCTCCAGGGTTTCTTTTTAAAAAAAGATTTATTTATTATTATTATATGTAATTACATGGTAGCTGTCTTCAGACATACCAGAAGAGGACATCAGATCTCTTTACAGATGGTTGTGAGCCATCATGTGGTTGCTGGGATTTGAACTCAGGACCTTCAGGAGAGCAGTAAGTGCTCTTAACTGCTGAACCATCTCTCCTGTCCCTAGGTTTCAAATACTCAAATCAGACCCAATCTCTGACTATCTCTGTGTCTCCAAATCTGACTTACCTCTCTCTCTCTCTCTCTCTCTCTCTCTCTCTCTCTCTCTCTCTCTCTCTCTCTCTCTCTCTCCCACCTTCTCTCTCCCTCCTCCCCCCAACTCATTCTATTGCCTGTGGATACAGTAGGAGAACTCTCAGCTACCTCTCCAGCAACAATGTCTGCCTACATACTGCCATGCTTACTGCTATGACAATTATGGACTAAACATCTGAAACTGAAAGCCAGCCCCAGTTAATTGCTTTCCTTTATAGGAGTTGCTATGGTCATGGTCTTCACAGCAATAGAACCCTGATTAAAACAGACTGGTCTTGGGCTATCTTTAGTCCCTTTGATGGTTATTCATTATTCACCCCGCTGTTAAAATCAAGAAAAGCTTTTAAAAAGTCTTCTTAACACACTGCTAGCATCTAAAACCTATAGCTTAAATCCCATCCCCGTTATCTGATGTCTCCACCAGTGTTCTAGGCAAACATAGTCCTTTGTTTATGACTTTCTTTTATCCTGTGACTATCAACCATTCAGAGGACACTTCCACAGCATTGAAACTCTGTGTTGCTGAGGCATGGTCATTCATATTTGGCTTATACCATGCCCTTATAGCTGTTTTACATGTATGCAAAGGAAATGTAAATATATAAAAACTGAGATAAGCTGGATGTTTTAAAAAAATAGTAAAGTTTATGATACGTTCCAATTAGCAAGAGAGAGGGAGTGAATTAAGAAATTGATTAAAATAGTATAATGTGGATGTAAAAAAAAAAAACCCTCTGGCAGTAAGGAGAGTGTTTCTGGCTCTGAAGCAACAGTTATCAGCCATATTCTATGAATAGATACTAAAGTACAAAATGATAAATTGAGTTGTTTCAAAAATAAAACCTGGCAGACAGTTGCAGCTCGGAACTTAGAGAACACCCGAATGTAAGATTACATGGAACACTGTCCGACACCGCCCCACCTGCACCCAAGAGCTGGGCAGTGACACAGCCATCTGTGTACCTATCCTGCCAGGGACATGTGCACTGCAAGGAGTCCTGCATTTAGAGGGAGTGCCACATTTATAGGTGAGACCACAGTATGACTGAGCAGACAGATACAGACAGGAACACAGAGAACACCTGAGTGTAAAAGAACACTTGGAAAATAGTCTGCCAGGGCCCCACCTGCACCCAGGAGCTGGGCAGTGCAACAACACATTGTGCCAGGGGAGAGCTGGTCACCCAACAGTGCTGAGACAGGCATACAGGGACACAAGAGGGACAAGCACCAGCCAGAGACAGCAGGACCAATTAACACCAGAGATAACCAGATGGCAAAAAGCAAATGCAAGAATATTAGTAACAGAAACCAAGGCAACATGGCACCATCCAAACCCAGTTCTTCCACAACAGCAAGTCCTGGATACCCAACACACCTGAAACTCAAGATTGGGATTGAAAAATCACAGCTCATGATGCTGATAGAGGGCTTTAAAAGGACATAAATAACTCCCATAAAGAAATATAGGAGAACACAAGTAAACAGGGAGAAGCCCGTAAACAACTACAGGAAAACACAACAAAACATGTGAAGGAATTAAACAAAACCAACCAGGATCTAAAAATGGAGGTAGAAACAATAAAGAAATCACAAAGGGAAACAACACTGGACATAGAAAACCTAGGAAAGAAGTAAGGAGTCATGGGTGCAAGCATCAACAACAGACTACAAGAGATAGAAGAGAGAATCTAAGATGCAGAAGATACCATAGGAAGCAATGACACAACAGTCAAAGAAAATGAAAAATGCAAAAAGCTTGCAAGCCCAAACATCCAGGAAATCCAGGACAAAATGAAAAGGCAAAACCTAAGGATTATAGATATACAAGAGAGAGTGAAGATTTCCAACTTAAAAGGCCAGTAAATGTCTTCAACAAAATTATAGAAGAAAACTTACCTAACCTAAAGAAAGAGATGCCCATGAACATTCAAGAAGCCTACAGAACTCCAAATAGATTTAACCAGAAAAGAAATTCTTCCTGTCACATAATAATTAAAATGCCAAATGCAGTAAACAAAGAAAGAATAGTAAAAGCAGTATGGGGAAAAGGTCAAGTGACATATAAAGGTAGACTTATCAGAATTACACCAGACTTCTCCCTAGAGACTATGAAAGCCAGAAGAGCCTGGGCAGATGTCATACAGAGCCTAAGGGAACACAAATGCCAACCCAGGCTGCTATACCCAGAAAAATCTCTAAATTACCATAGATGGAGAAACCAAGGTATTCCATGACAAAAAAAAAAAAAAAAACAAATGTATATAATATCATTCCACAAATCCAGCTCTTCAAATGATAATGAGTGGAAATCACCAACACAAGGAGAGAAACTCCACACTAGAAAAAGCAAGAAATTAATATTTCAACAAACCCAAAAGAATAAACACACAAACATAAAAATTACATCAAAATTACAGCAAAATTAACAGGGAGCAACAATCTCTATTCCTTAATATCTCTTTATATCAGTGGAATCAATTCCCTAATAAAAAGACATAGAATAAGTAAGACATAGTAAAAGGCTGGAAAACAATTTTCCAAGCAAATGGTCCCAGGAAACAAGCTACAGAATCTATTCTAATATCAAATAAAATAGACTTTCAACCAAAAGTCATCAAAAAAAAAAAAAAAAACATGGAAGGACACTGCATACCCATCAAAGGAAAAATCTAACAAGATGAACTCTCAATTCTGAATATCTATGCTTCAAATGCAAGGGCACCTTCATTCATAAAAGAAACTTAACTAAAGCTTAAAGCACATATTGCAACTCAACCAATAATTGTGAGTAAAGTCAACACCCCATTCTCCTCAATGGATAGATCAGAAAAACACAAACTAAACAGAGACACAGTGAGACTAACAGACGTTTTGGACCAAATGGATTTAATAGATATCTATAGAATATTTCATCCTAAATCAAAAGAATACACCTTCTTCTCAGTACCTCATGGTACCTTCTCCAAAATTGACCATATAATTGGTCACAAAACAGATCTCAACAGATACAAGAAGAGTGAAATAATCCCATGCCTTCTATGAGATCACTATGAACTAAGGGTGATCTTCAATAGCAACAAAAACAACAGAAAGACCACATACACATGGAAGCTGAACAATGCTCTACTCAATGATACCTTGGTCAAGGAAGGAATAAGGAAAGAAATAAAAGATTTTTTTAGAATTTAATAAAAATGAAGACACATCATACCAAAATTTATGGGACACAATGAAAGCAGTACTAAGAGGAAAACTCATAGCTCTGAGTGCTTCCAAAAAGAAGCTGGAGAGAGCATACACTAGCAGCTTAACAGCACACCTGAAAGCTTTAGAACAGAAAGAAGCAAATACACCCAAGAAGAGTAGAAGGCAGGAAATCATCAAACTAAGGGCTAAAATCAACCAAGTAGAAACAAGAAGAACCATATAAATAATCAACAAAACCAGGAGCTGGTTCTTTGAGAAAATCAACAAGATAAATAAACCCTTAGCCAGACTAACCAGAGTACACAAAGACGGTATCCAAATTAACAAATTAAGAAATGAAAAGGGAGATATAACAATAGAAACTGAAGAAATTCAAAAAAATCATCAGATGCTACTACAAAAGCCTATACTCAACACAACTAACAAATCTGGATGAAATGGACAATTTTCTAGATAGATACCAAAAAATAAAGTTAATTCATGATCAAATAAACAATCTAAACAGTCCCGTAATCCCTAAAGAAATAGAAGCAGTCATTGAAAGTCCCCCAAGCAAAAAAAAAAAAAAAAAAAAAAAAAAAAAAAAAAAAAAAAAACTTCCAGGACCAGATGGGTTTAATGCAGAATTCTATCAGACCTTCAAAGAAGACCTAATATCAATACTCTTCAAACAATTCCACAAAATAGAAAGAGAAGGAACACTACACACAATTTGTTCTATAACTCCACAGTTACACTGATGCAAAAACCGCACAAAGACCCCACTAAGAAAGAGAACTTCAGACCAATTTCCCTTATGAATATCAATGCAAAAATACTCAACAAAATTCTTGGAAACCGGATCCAAGAACAAATCAAAATGATCATTCACCACGATCCAGTAGGCTTCATCCTAATGATGCAGAATGGCTCAATATACAGAAATCCATCAATGTAATCCACTACATAAACAAAGTCAAAGAAAGAAACCACATGATCATGATCCTACCAAAGTCAGTCTACAGATTCAATGCAATCCCCATCAAAATTCCAGCACAATTATTCACAAATCTTGAAAGTATACTTAATCAGTTTCATATGACAAAACAAATTATCTAAGATAGGTTTAAAAAAAAACCCAAACAACTAAAAAAAAATTGTTGGAGGACCTACCATTCTCAATTTCAAGTTGCACTACAATGCTATAATAATAAAAACAGCTATGTATTGGCACAAAAGCAGACATATTAATAAATGTAATAGAATTGAAGACCCAAACAAATCCACACACTTATGGATAGATACCTGATTTTCTTTTTAATCAAGAAGCCAGAAATATGCACTGGATGAAAAGTCCGCAACTTCAAAAAATGGTGCTGATCTAACTAGATATCAGCATGTAGAAGAATGCAAATAGACCCATTCTCATTGCCCAGCACAAAATTCAACTGCAAATGGATCAACATTTAACCAAATGGATCTCAACATTTAACCAGATACACTAAAACTGTTAGAAGAGAAAGTGGGAAATAGTCTTGAACTCATTGTCACTGGAAAACGCTTTCTGAACAGAACATTGTTAGCAGAGACACTAAAAATCGTCAATTAAAAAATGGGACCTCATAGGACTGAAAGTATTCTGTAAGGCAAAGCACATCACTATTTGGACAAAGAAGACTAGAGAATAGGAAAAGATCTTTACCAACTACACATCCAATAAAGGACTAATATGCTGAATATATTTCTTTAAAACTCAAAAAACTAGATATTAAAAAAACAAATAATCCAATTAAAATGGAGTATATATCTAATAGTACCTGAGAGTTTAGAAATCTCAGTAGAGACAACTCAAATGACTGAGTTATCCTTAGCTATCAGAGAAATGCAAATTAGAA
This sequence comes from Apodemus sylvaticus, assembly GCF_947179515.1. NCBI lineage: Eukaryota > Metazoa > Chordata > Mammalia > Rodentia > Muridae > Apodemus > Apodemus sylvaticus. The sequence goes on from NC_067479.1 coordinate 116,566,085, forward strand.
CTAATTGTTTTCTTATACCTGGTAGTGACTAAGATCAGCGAAATAAGTGGCAGCTCCTGCTGGTGAGGATGTGGAAGAAGGGAACACTGCTCCATTACTGGTGCAAGTGCAAACCTGTACAGCCAGTTTAAAAGTGGATATGGCAGTTCCTTAGAAAGCTGGGAACCTCAAAATCCAGCTATCCCAGTCCTGGGCATATACCCAAAGGATGCTCCATTCCACCACAAGGACACTTGCTCACCATGTTCGGTGTGGCTTTATTCATAATAGCCAGAAACTGGAAACAACTCTATGCCCCTCTGCAAAAGAATGTATCACAAATATCTTCTCTAGCTTTTCTTCTCCAACGCATCCCATTATCCCAGGATACAAGTAGGCATGCCTAGTAACACACCAGCTAGACTGGTGAGGGAAAGAGCTTTAAAATGAAAACAACCTAGATGTCCCTGAACAGATATCATTACATTCTCAGGCAAATGGACAGAATTAGAAAAAAAAATTATCCTGAGCAACATAATTCAGACCGAGAAGGATAAATATAATATGTATTCACTTATAACTGGGTATTATCTGTTAAGTAAATGATTACCAAGCTACAATCCATAGACCCTAGAAAGTTAGGTATAGAGGAAGGGACTAGGGGAAATACAAGTCTCCCCTGAGAGGGGGAACTAGAATAGATTTTAAGGGTGCACTTGGAGTATGGAAGCAGGCCAACAGGAGGATCAAGTAAGGAGGAGAGGACAGGACAAAGGAGATATGAAGAAAGACAGCTAGAATTGAGAGCCATTTGAAAGGTGGTATTGAAACCTAGTGTAGTAGAAATGTCTTCAAATGTATGAAGATGATGCTGCTGAAATCTCTAACTAATGAGGGAGACTATAGGTTTAGGTTTTTTTTAGACTTTTTTTTAGATTTAGATTTTTTTTTAGTAAGAATACTTTTTTATTAGATGTATTCTTTATTTATATTTCAAATGATTTCCCCCTTTCATGGTTCCCTCCTCCCCAAAAGTCCCATAAGCACTCTCCCCTCCCCCTGTTCCCCAATCAACCCCCCTCACTTCCCTGTCCTTTCCTGGTATTCCCCTACACTGCTGCATTGAGCCTTTCCAGGACAAGGGACCTCTCCTACCTTCTTCTTGGGCATCATTTGATATGTGAATTGTGTCTTGAATATTCTGAGTTTCTGGGCTAATATCCACTTATCAGTGAGTGCATATCATGTGTGTTCTTTTGTGATTGGGTTATCTCACTTAGGATGGTATTTTCCAGTTTCACCCGTTTGCATAAGCATTTCATGAATTCTTTGGGGTTTTTTTATTCGATATATTTTTATTTATATTTCAAATGATTTCCCCTTTTCTAGACCCCCACTCCCCGAAAGTCCCATCAGCCCCCTTCCCTCCCCCTATTTTCCAACCCATCCCACTTCCCCATTCTGGTTTTGCCGAATACTGTTTCGCTGAGTCTTTCCAGAACCAGGGGCCACTCCTCCATTCTTCTTGTACCTCATTTGATGTGTGGATTATGTTTTGGGTATTCCAGTTTTCTAGGTTAATATCCACTTATTAGTGAGTGCATACCATGATTCATCTTTTGAGTCTGGGTTACCTCACTTAGTATGATGTTCTCCAGCTCCATCCATTTGCCTAAGAATTTCATGAATTCATTGTTCCTAATGGCTGAATAGTACTCCATTGTATATATATACCACATTTTTTGCATCCACTCTTCTGTTGAGGGATACCTAGGTTCTTTCCAGCTTCTGGCAATTATAAATAGGGCTGCTATGAACATAGTGGAACATGTATTCTTATTACATGCTGGGGAATCTTCTGGGTATGTGCCCAGGAATGATATATCAGGATCTTCTGGAAGTGAGGTGCCCAGTTTTCAGAGGAACCGCCAGGCTGATTTCCAGAGTAGTTGTACCAATTTGCAACCCCACCAGCAGTGGAGGAGTGTTCCTCTTTCTCCACATCCTCACCAACATCTGCTGTCTCCTGAATTTTTAATCTTAGCCATAACCCTACTAAAAAATGGAGTACAGAGTTAAACAAAGAATTTTCATCTGAAGAACTTAGGATGGCGGAGAAGCATCTTAAAAAATGCTCAACTTCATTAGTCATTAGGGAAATGCAAATCAAAACAACCCGGAGATTTCACTTTACACCAGTCAGAATGGCTAAAATTCTTTGGTTTTTTAATTGAAAAGGGAAGTAAAAACACTTTATGATAAAATTAAAGATGTACATGGAAAATATTTCAGATAAAATAGAAGAAAGGATACATAGAAAAACATGTAAAATTGACAATTTTCATGGGAAATTAAAAAGTAAAGTGATAGACATGTAAAACATTGCTAAATTAATTGAAATATGAAATAGAAACATTTTATAATAGAATTGAATATTTACATGGAAAAATATTTCTGATAAAATTGTAGAAAAATTTTAGGAGTTAAAAAATTTTAAACATGTTAGAACTGAAGATTATCATGGGAAAATTTATATAGATATAATACTGGTAGGCATAAAAATATTTCTAAATTGATTGAAAGTGGAATTATAAACATTTTCTGAATGGCTAAGATTAAGAACTCAGGAGATAGCAGGTGTTGGCCAGGATGTGGAAGAGGAACACTCCTCCACTGCTGGTAGGAATGCAAGCTGGTACAACCACTCTGGAAATCAGTCTGGCTGTTCCTCAGAAAACTGGACATCAAACTTCCGGAGTACCCTGCTATACCACACCTGGGCATATACCCAGAGGATTCCCCGGCATGCTCCATTATGTTGTTAGCAGCCTTATTTATAATAGCCAGAAGCTGGAAAGAACCAAGATGTCCCTCAATGGAGGAATGGATACAGAAAATGTGGTATATTTACACAATGGAATACTACTCAGCAATTAAAAACAATGAATTCATGACATTTTTAGGCAAATGGTTGGAACTGGAAAATATCATCATAAGTGAGGTAACCCAATCACAAAAGAACTCACATGGAATGCACTCAATGATAAGTGGATATTAACTAGCTCAGAAGCTCTGAATAGCCAACACAAAATTCACGTATCAAATGATTCCCAAGAAGAAGGAAGGAGAGGGCCCTGGTCCTGGAAAGGTTTGATGCAGCATTGTAGGGGATTGCCAGGACAGAGAAGTGGGAGGGGTTGGTTGGGGAATGGGTGGAGGGAAGAGGGCTTATGGGACTTATGGGGAGGCAGGAACTAGGAAAGGGGAAATCATTTGGAATGTAAAGAAAGAATAAAGAAAAGAAAAAAGATAAAAGAAAGAAAATTAGAAACCAAAATACATAAATAAATAAATAAACATTTTCTGATAAACTTGAAGATTTACATGGAAATATTTCTGATAAAATGAAGAAATATATAGAAAAACATGCTAAAATTAGAGATTATCATGGAAATTTTACATACAAAGTGATAGGCATAAAAATAATTCTAAGCCAGGCAATGGTGGCACTTGGGAGACAGAGGCAGGTGGATTTCGGAGTTCGAGAACAGCCTGATGTGCAGAGTAGGTTCCAGGACATCCAGGGCTACACAGAGAAACCCTGTCTCCAAAAAACCAAAAAAAAAAAAAAGAAGTTCTACATTGATTAAAGGTGAAATTATAAACATATTCATATAAAATTGAAGATTTACATGGAAAATAATTCTGGTAAAATTCAAGAAATACAAATGCACTAAACTTGACTATTTCATGGAAAAATGGTAGATATAAAAACTCTAAATTAATTGAAGGTGGAATTATAAAGATTTGTGATAAAAAAAGATTAACATTGAAAACATTTCTGGCACCAGGGAGCCTGGAGACTCCACAGTTTTCTATGATCAGTGGAGCAGCTGGGACAGATGTCTTCCCGCCCACCGCCATTTGTACCAGGGAGTGGGGAAACTCCACAGACTTCTGTGCATAGCCCACCAGGAGAGATCTCCCAGCAGTGCTTTCACTTTTGAGCTCAGAGGAGTAAGAACACAGGCTTACAGGCCCACAGGAGGAAAAAATTCCAGCCAGAGACAACAATACCAACTAGCACCAGAGATAACCAGATGGAGAAAGGCAAACACAAGAACCCTACCAACAGAAACCAAGGCCACATGGCAACATCAGAACCCAGTTCTCCCACCACAGCAAGTCCCAGATACCCCAACACACCAGAAAAGCAAGAGTTGGATTGAAAATTGTATCTCATGATGCTGATAGAGGGCTTCAAGAAAGACTTAAATGACTACCTTAAAGAAATAAAGGAGAACATTGGTCAACAGGTAAAAAACCTTAAAGAGGAAACACAAAAATTCCTTAAAGAAATACAGGAGATCATGGGTCAACAGGCAGAAGCCCTTAAAGAAGAAACACAAAAATCCCTTAAAGAATTACAGGAAAGCACAAACAATCAAGTGAAGGAACTGAAAAAAGAAACATCCAGGATCTAAAAGTAGAAGTAGAAACAATAAAGAAATCACAAACTGAGACATCTCTGGAGATAGAAAACCTTGGAAAGAATTCAGGGGTCATCAACAACAGAATACCAGAGAAGGAAGATAGAACCTCAGGTGCTGAAGATACCATAGAAAACATAGACTCAACAGTCTAAGAAAATGCAAAATGCAGAAAGCTGGTAACCCAAAACATCCAGGAACTCCAGGACACAATGAGAAGACCAAACCTAAGGATTATAGGTATAGACGAGAGCGAAGATTTCCAACTTAAAGGGCCTGTGAATATTTTCAACAGAATTATAGAAGAAAACTTCCCTAACCTAGAGAAAGAGATGCCCATGAACATACAAGAAGCCTTCAGAACTCCAAACAGACTGGACCAGAATAGAAAGTCCTTCTAGCACATAATAATCAAAACACCAAATTCACTAAACAAAGAAAGAATATTAAAAGCAGTAAGGGAAAAAGGGCAAGTAGCTTATAAAGGCAGACCTATCAGAATTACACCAGACTTCTCACCAGAGACGATGAAAGCTAGAAGATCCTGGGCAGAACTCATACAGACCCTAAGAGGACACAAATGCCAGCCCAGGCTACTATACCCAGCAAAACTTTCAGTCATCATAGATGGAGAAACCAAGATATTCTACGATAAAACCAAATTTACACAATATCTGTCCACAAATCCAGCCCTACAAAGGATAATATGTGGAAAATGCCAACACAAGGAAGGAAACTACACCCTAAAAAAAGCAAGAAAGTAATCTTCTTCCAACAAACCAAAAAGAAGATACCCACACAAACATACAAATAACATCAAAAATAACAGGAAGCAACAATCACTATTCCTTAATATCTCGTAACAACAATGGACTCAACTCCCCAATAAAAAGACTAACAGAAATATTTCTCATGTAGATCTTCAATTTTATCAGAAAATAAACCTGAAGGACAGAGAGACACAGTTCTTCTGTTTAAAGCCCCAAACTGTGGTATTTGTTAGGGCAGCCTGAGAAGACTAATGTATCATTCAGATCTAAATTTCATTTTAAAGAGAGGGGAAGGGAGTGCATGTGACATGGAAGGAGAAGGGGAGCTACTTGAAAGGAAAGGGAGGAGCCAGCAAAAGGGAGCTAGAGAACTCGGGGAGGGCATCAGGAAGACTCGGGGAGAGTGTCGGGAGGACTCGGGGAGGGTGTCGGGAGGACTAGGGGTGTTGGGAGGACTTGGGGTGTCGGGAGGACTCGGGGAGGGCATCAGGAAGACTCAGGGAGGGCATCAGGAGGACTCCGGGAGGGCATCAGGAAGACTCGGGGAGGGTGTCGGGAGGACTCGGGGAGGGGGTTGGGAGAACTCCGGAAGGGCATCGGGAAGACTCAGGGAAGGTGTTGGGAGGACTCGGAGAGGGCATCAGGAAGACTCAGGGAGGGTGTCGGGAGGACTTGGGGAGAGCATGGGGGAGGACTCGGGGAGGATATCAGGAAGACTCAGGGAGGGGGTTGGGAGGACTTGGAGAGGGTGTGGGGGAGGACTCGGGAGGGCATCAGAAAGACCGAGGAGGGTGTGAGGAGGACTCGGGGAGGGCATCGGGAGGATTTGGGGAGGGCATTGGAAGAAAGAACCAAGTACACTTACACATATGTATGAAATGTGATAGAGCTGTTACTTTGTTTGCTAACTTAAAACATTAATTCTAAAATATTCTTGTGACATAAACTAATTCATATTTTTCTAGACGTTAAGAACTTTCAGGTTATCATTTTAGGTGGGTAGGTTGGGTTGTTGTATAGTTGAGGCCTAATGGGAAAAAGCGAAACTCCAGGTACATATGTCACAGAGACGGCAGGCTCATAGTTGTTCAGCCCCACACCCTAGGGAGCACCCTAACAAATGCAGTGAGCACACAGAGAAAGGGCGAAATGCCTGTGCTGTAAAAGCAAATTCCAGATGTGCACAGCAGGTTAGGACACCAAGTGTTTAGAAGTCATTCTTTTTAGAAAAACCCCTGGGCAGACAGCCCACCATGGCTTTCTGACAGCAGAGCCAGGCCGAGCAAATGAAAACCAAATATCTAACAAGTATCTGAGCCTTTATTTTTGCCTAACTGCTTCTAGGCCAGGAATAAATAAGCCACTATAAGATAAATCATAAAAAGAAAATAAAGTGTGCTTTCTCATGGTGCATGCAATAGAACCTTCCGTGGGCTGTAAAAACTGGCTGTTGTAATCAAGGTAGGATTCTGTGCCTCTAAATCACACTCTTGTCTCTTGTCTACCTATTTAGTTTTGCTCTGATGATAAATGTTTAGATTCTTCAGAAGCAGAACCCAAGCCAAGAATTCAGAAGTGCTTTATTTATTAAAGGAATTCTCCCCCAAGAGAAGTCTGGGAGAGAGTGGAGGAGACACACTATCAGCAACTTCACATACACAGGGACACAAAACTAGCAGCTTACAGATAGCCAGGTAAGAGTGATTCTGCAGAGGACCCAATATTTCACTAGGAGATCCAAAGAGCCAGACTCTCAGAGTAAGGCTGTATCAAAGTAGCCCAAATCTTACAAAGATTCAACCCAAACTTTACATCAATTCAGAAGAGAACTCCAACCTGACCTGGCTGAGAGAAACTAAGGCCTTTGGACAAAGGTGATGTCATCCAACCACCAATAATGCTTCAGCACAATCCCTGATGTGTGTCTCTTTAGACAACAGAGACAGGACAGGAGATAATGCCAATATCAGTGTGACCAACCATGGGTTTTAAATATGCAATCCTTTAGCCCTGCACTCAAAAGAAATCCTTTAAGCACAGAAACTGCCCTGATACACCATGATTCTCAGTGTCAAGCTCATGTCTGTGAATTCATCCATTTCAGACTTTTCTCCACCAACTCCCTGCTATAGACAAGACGTTTCAAGGCTCCACAGCTTTCTAGCCTTGCAAATCCCTCATATACCCTTCTTATGTGGCTGAGAAAGCTCCTTCGTAATGCCAGAAATACCTAACTAATATTATTTCTCACATGGTCAGACAGGTGGTTAGCAGTTAGCTAACTACAATTTAACTAGAAATAACATTCCTAAGGCTACACATGCCCCTCTTCTCCAAGTGCATATATCTGTAAGGCCATCTCCACATCTGCTGTGCACTGAAGCTCTTGTAATCTGTTTGGTCCCATTGCATTATGAATAGGGTCTCTGTAGCCTCAAATTTCCTGCATCCTGTGTTTTATTTGACCTCCTGCTTGGTGTACTTTCTAATGCACTTTATAAATTAAATGCTTAGGACTGCTGATTGAGTTCTCTTCCCACACTTCACTGAGTGGGCTTTTTGTAGAGAGAATTCATCCTACTTAGAGAATTATTTCCCTTAAAATTTAAAGGCTCCCCTTTATTATGTTCTATTATTTACTATGTTAGTTGAAATGACTGGAGTATTATTTCTCTCTGTGTGTGGCCAACATTTTAATCTCTGAATGGTTCTAGAACCTTCTCCCTAGAGCCACAGTCTTTGTAATAATTGTCTTGGTAAAGTTTTTCTAATTCATATTGGAGACATAAACCCTTCTGCTCTGAGAAATTACCTGCAACTACTTATCTTCCATCCTTTGAAACGCTTGTCAAGTTCATGCTGACATCTCCAGGCCCCTGGAATCATCTTTGATTTTTTACCCACACATTATACAACTTCTACTTGATGAAGTAGAGCTTGGATATACACTGCTTATTCTTCATATTGCTTTGATACAGAATTTGAAGAGATGAAACAATGACTCATTCTTCTGTCTTTAACGCTACTTGAAGTGCTACAGAGGCAAAAGAAACTGCTTCACTTAACATTTCTGGTAATTGCCATTGCCAGGGAAACTGCTGTGTATCAGCTGTTAGTGCTCTGCCACTAACTCAGCTGAATATCAACTCAGTCCTATGGAAACCCTCTCATTTCCCATGACTTCAAGGGAAGATGTAGGGCACTTTTTAAAAGAACTCTGAGTTTCTCTCCTGAACTGGAAAATTAGACACTTTTTAGGGCATGCTGTACCACGGAGCTCAGAGCTATCCATCAGAAACGGCAAGGGAGTACTTGGGGAAGTCCAGGAGTGGATACTTGACTCTGACCAGACCCCAGGTGGGCATGAAGAGCCAGGTAGGTACACAGTGGGCTCCCAAGGGCAGCCACAGCACCCACACACTGTCTAGAAGCCAAGATGTTTTCACTTTGAAGTTGCTCAGAAACTCTAGAAAAGGCTTTTCTCAATACTTAGTGATTTGACTCTGGCTCTTTTCACCTCAACATCTAATTCCCAGTTTAGTCAACGAGCATAAAGCACTCGGGTTCTTGCAGCATGCTGTCATGTCTCTAAGGTAACTAAATTCTCTAAAATTTTAGGGCAACAGAATATATGATTAGACTCCCTTCATCCAGGATCCTTGAAAAATGGGGTTCTATTAAAACCCCATGAAATTCTGTTGTGTCACCTCTCCACACCCTCATCCACCCATGAAATGCCACTGCAATGCTCTCATCCACTTGGGCATCACTTAAATAGCAGAGCAGAAAATGTGCCTGTGTGTTAGCCATTCCACAGCTGATACAAGACTGTCTCCCAGGAGGAGACTCCAGATCTTTGCTCTCTTCCTCTTATATAGGATATATGGCCCTGTAGTTTGGGGCCCTCGAAGATAGCTCAGTAGATAAAGGTATTTGCACTCAAACCTAACCATGAAGGTCTGGTCCTCCAGGACCCACGTGGTGGAGGGGGAGCACCGATTCCCAAAACTTGTCCTCTGATCTCCACGTATGTGCATGGAGCAAGCACTTCTCTGGGGACTGGAGAGATAGTTGGTGATTCATAGCACACACTCTTGCAAAAGACCTGAGTTCTATTCCCACAACTACCTATAACTAAAAATAAATGAGTTTGGATGCCACATTCTCTAGAAATTCAGGCCAGCAGCTTTATGACTATTAACATCCAGAACTCCTTCCTGGGAGTCCAGAGAGCCTAGCTCCAGAAAGTGCAATGTCAAGAAACTTACCAATGGCTGTGGTTCTCCAGGAAGAAATCTTGTCTTTCCACAGTACCCCACCCCATACATTACATTATATTCTTATGATATTGTGCTGTAAACTTCACAATTTATATCTGTCTCTTTACTCTCCATATTTCTCACTCCCCTTGTCATCTTATCTATCATTTCTTTGGGTGGGAGAGCTCATTTTGCCTCTGACCTGCTAGCCAACACCCCCTAGTCTAGTATACCTAAGCAATAGAGCAGTGAAGGATGATAAGATTGTGTTTTTACATGAGGGTAAATGGCCCTTGTGAGGACCTGGAATACTACCCTGTGATAACATATACACAGAACTGTATCAAGTGAGTATTGTGCAACAGCATCTGTGGCCACTACAGGACCGCCAGAGGCCCTAAAGGTCTCAATTGTTCTTAGGTTAATTTTACAACTCCCCAATTTCTCCTTAATTCCTTCCCCCAAAATATAGTGAAATTTTTGCAGACCGCGTAACAAGTAGTAAGAGGATGAATGTAGAAATAGCTCTAAGCCTGTAGCTCTCTGCTTAGCAATCAATGCAATCAATAGTGTTTTTTTGGAACAGTTTAATTTATAACTAAATATATATTATATATATATATATATATATATATATATATATATATATATAACTAAGTATATATTGTAACTAAATGTATTCTATCAATGATGTAAAATAGATCTATAATTGTTTGTTTGTTTGTTTGTTCATATTGAGTCAGAGTTTCTCTGTGTAGTCCTGGCTGTCTTGGAACTTACTCTGTAGGCCAGACTGAACTCAAACTCAGAGATCTACATGCATCTGCCTCCCAGATGCCAGAATTAAAGGTGTGCACCACCACTGCCCAGTATTTAATTGCTATTTTTAATAAATTATACAGAAATGCTTTCTATAGTACATATTGACAGATACAACTCCTATAAACAAAATCACTTGATAATTCTCAGTAATTTCTAAAATGAAAAAGATTCTTGTACCCCAAAAGTTCAGGATCTGGTTAAAAAACATAGCCTAGCAGCCTTTTCCCAACATACACAGACTAAAGGAAGAGAGAGGTGCTGGGACACCAGAGTTCTCCTAAGAGATACCTCCAAGTATGGTAACTTTTATAACAGAGTAGGGGAAAGACACAATCAAATAAGAGATACACTGCACAACTCTAAAAGAGCTAGAAATCACTTCCCAAAACTGTGGAGGAGAAAAAGCCTCAGGATATTGCAAAGCCACAGATTTCCAAACTGATTCTGAACAACCAGTCCTATTGACATGGCTTTTGAAGGGAACCACACGGATAGATGCTCCTGGTCTTCCAACATTGGTGTGTTTTTTTTTTTACATGAAGTAATAGTGAAGCATGCCTTTCTACCCACTCATATTCATAACTAATAGAATCTGCCATTCAGCCATCACCCCTAAGCCCCAGCAAACAAGCCAAGGTCACTCCCCCTCATAGCTGTCACAGCTTTCATTGCAAGAAGTAGATTTGAAACACTGAATTATTTGATCAAACAACTGACTTTTCCCTAAGTAGTATTCCAACTATGAATTTGCTTTTAAGATAAAGAAATATGAGTTTTCATTTAAAATAATAACAATAATAATATGAAAGTTTAGAGCCATCCGAGAATAGAAATTGCTGCAATTATTTGTTCTCCTATTCTAGTTGCAAATGCACTCTAAAACTATTCTTTGTAGGAACTAAAAATAAATGTTATTTTTTAAAGATTTTTTCATGACACATTCTTACCAAATAAATGCAGAAGCAGAAAATATAAAACATGTTAGAGAATTACATTTCTTCCATAAAAGCAAATGACTAAACCAGTAATCATAAGTAATTAGAACAAAACCAAACCACAGGAGAATGCTCAGAGCTTGTAATAGTTCATCTCCACTGCCAACATCTCTGAATTGAGAATCATCTAGACCCACATCTCCAGGTATAGTTATGAGGGAGTTCCCAGAAAGATCTAATTTGAAAAATCCACCCTGACTATAACTAGCAGCAGATTGGGATCCCGGGCTGAATACCAAGGATAAAATGCATCTATCATTCAACTGTGGATACAATTTGACAATTGCCTCATGCTTCTAACCACCAAGACTTCTCTACTCTGATGGACATCTCCTCAAACTACAAGTCAAAATTATCCATCCTTCCTTCATTGTTTATGTCAGGTATTTTCTCAGAGCAAATGAAAAATATGTAACTTAACACGGTGCTTATAAAGAATCAAAAATGTAATCTCAAGCCCTACACATTGTATATATAGCACCTAATTTAGAGAAAGCCAGTTTTGTGTCTTATTGGGAAGTGACATAATCTTATTGAAAGCAAGAATCAATACAGTTGGATCTGTAAACAAATTTAGCCTGCCATCCATGTTTTGTAAATAAAGTTTTATTGACACAGTATTTTCATCTTTCAGTGCACTGCCAATGGCTCCTGCTATACAGCCACAGTTCTGAGTCCTGGTGACAGAAACTGTCCTGCAAGGCCTTAACGGGTGCAGTCTGGACTGCAGCCAGTAAAATCAACTAACTACCATTCTTCACTTTTTTCTGCATTCCCCCAAGTCTATTCCCCCAGTTTCATCCCCAGCTCTTCAGCAGACCACACACGGTGGCCTTCTCCTTCCTCTCTGCCTCTTACTCTCACTGATCATACAGATCTTCCTTTTTAAATCCCTTTACACCACTCATTGCTTTATTCTATCTCCACTCCAATAATCACTCCCTAGAAAGCTGTAGGTCACTTTGGTCAGCCAAGCAAGTAGGCTAATTGAAAATTGTCACCTCTCCCTCCATTCTTCCAAGTACAATCCTTCATTTTCTTCCCCAGCTCTATAGCAGACGTTCGGCTATGACCTCTCCTTACTCTCTGCCCCAATTCCCAGGAGGACTAAGCTGATCCTGGTGGAGCACCCTGATTTTCTCCTTCCTGTGGATGCCCTCAGTAACTACCTGCCTATTCCTAAGTGTCAGCTCCCAATACCTAGAACCATGCTTTACCTGGAACCACCCAGTAGCCATACCTATGAGAATCCCAGAAGAATTTTCTCACAGGTAACAAACAGCCACCACACTTTCTTAGGAACCAGAGAGGGTAACAAAAAACAAGGAGCAAAACATCCACCCAACAAAGACAAGACCAGATATCCCCACTAGAATTGCAATCTTCTTAAATCCAAAAGCCTGGACAACATCATCAAAACATAGTTGCTAGCTTCCAGGACAGTGTGTCCCCACTAGATGACAACAACTGTACCACAGCAGGCCCTATATCCCCACATAACTGAAGGACAGGGAAAAGACCTTAAAATGGCCTTTGTGAATATGATTGAGGTCCTTAAAGAGGAAATGAATAAATCTCTTAGAGAAATCTTGGAAAACACAAACAGACAAATCAATTCACATGAAAAAAAGAATCAAGTGAAAAAAAGAATACACAAACTAAAGCAAAATCTGAAAATGAAAATTTTAAGAACGCAAACAGAAACCTCAGAGACAAGATTGGAAAGAGAAGATCAAACATTAAAGACACAGTTGAAAATATGGATACTTCTACCAAAGAAAATGGTAAATCTAAAAAAATCCTGACCAAAAAAGATCCAGGAAATATAGAAGACTATAAAAATAACAAATCTAAGAATAAGAGGAGAATAAGGGGAAGGAATCAAATGAAAGGCCCAGAAAGTATTTTCAGTAAAATCATGGAAAATTTTCCTAACCTAAAGAAGGAAATGCCTATCAAGATACAAGAAGCATACAGAACACCAAATAGATTAGACGAGAAAAGAAAGTCTCCTCACAACAATAATATGAGACACTCAGTACTCCCAGAGCACCCAGGGACAAAAACCATCAACCAGAGAGTACACATGGAGTTACCCATGGCTCCAGGCACATAGGCAATAGAGGATGGCCTTGTTGGACATCAAAGGGAGGAGAGGCCCTTTTGTCCTGGAAAGGCTCAATGCCACCGTGTGAGGGAATACAAGGACAGGGAAGCAGGAGAGGGTTCATTGGGCAACAGGGGGAGGGGAGACAGGTTATGAGACTTTTGGGGGGACCAGGAAAGGGGACAACATTTTAAATGTAAATGAAGAATATATCTAATAAAAAAGTAAAAAAAAAAAACATAATTGTTTATATACTTTAAAATTAAATTCATATGAGGCGGCTTTTGTCTGCCAGCCCGCCGGGATGGGGCCCCGAATCCTGCCCAGGGAGCCGAAGCCTCGAGGCCATATCACTGCCTGCAGGGACACAAAAGGATCACTAGGTACTGTAACACACTGAGCTTTAGATTTCTGGTGGTGCAAACCGCCAGGGGTCTGCCTGCACTCAGGAACTAAGCACATAGGCGGTTCATCTGCAAGCCAGTCCATCGCAACACCTGTGTCCTATGTGAGAATCAACAGAGGGAGTGACCCCCACCACAACTTCTTCCCTCGATAACAGAGCAGACAGAGAACACCTGGTTGACCTTGACAACCTAAGTATAGCATTGCTTGAGGCAATACTGAGAAGGGCTCCAAAGACACAAAAGAGGAAGCCATCATATCAGTAATCTGTGCCAGAAGAAACACAGTCTTCCAGTGGTGCAGAGATAATCTTAAAGATCCATAGTAGGTTGAAGCACCAGCCAGTGACAATAAGACCATCTAACTCCTGGGAGAATCAGATGGCTAAAGGCAAACGTAGGAATGTTACTAACAGAAACCAAGGCATTATGGCAGCATCTGAACCCAATTCTCCAACATTAGCAAGTCCTGGATACCCCAACACACCAGAAAAACAAGATTTGGATTTAAAATCACTGGTCATGATGCTAGTACAGGAACACATGAAGGACATACTTAAAGAAATTCAGGAGAAAATGGATCAAAAATTAGAAGCCCTTACAAGGGAAACACAAAAATCATTGAAAGAAATTCAGGAGAATACAAAAGCCAATAAGGAGGAAATGCAAAAATCACTTAAAGAAATACAGGAGAACCTTGATCAACAGGCAGAAGTCATGAAAGAGGAAACACAAAAATTGCTTAAAGAATTAGAGGAAAATACAAACAAGCAAATGACAGAACTGAGCAAAAATTTCCAGGATCTAAAAACAGAAGTAGAAACAACTAAGAAAGCACAAAGGGAAACAACTTTGGAGATAGAAAACCTTGGGAAGAAATCAGGGGCCATAGGCCCAAATATCAAAAACAGAATACAAGAGATAGAGAAAGAATCTCAGATGCCGAAGATACCATAGAAACCATGGACTCAACAGTTAAAGAAAATGAAAAATGCAGAAAGCTTGTAACCCAAAATATCCAGGAAATACAGGACACAATGAGAAAGACAAATCTAAGGATTATGGGTATTTATGAGAGTGAAGATTTACAACTTAAAGGGCCAGCAAATATCTTCAACAAAATTATGGAAGAAAACTTCCCTAACCTAAAGAGAGAGATGCCCATGAATATACAAAAAGCCTACAGAACTCCAAACAGACTGGACCAGAACAGAAATACCTCCCGTCACATAATAATCAAAACCCCAAATGTACTAAACAAAGAAAGAATACTTAGGGCAGTAAGAGAAAAAGGGCAAGTAACATATAAAGGAAGACCTATCAGAATTACACCAGATTTCTCACCAGAGACCATGAAAGCTAGAAGATCCTGGGCGGAGCTCATGCAGACTCTAAGAGAACACAAATGCCAGCCAAGACTACTATACCCAGCAAAACTCTCAATTACTATAGATGGAGAAACCAAGATATTCCATGACAAAACCAAATTTACACAATAGCTTTCTACAAACCCAGCCCTACAAAGGATAATAGGGGGAAAGCACCAGTACAATGAGGGAAACTATACCCTGGAAAGAGCAGGATATTAAGCTTCTTTCATCAAACCCAAAGAGGATAACCACACATGTATAAAATTAAAATAAAAAATGTTAGGAAGAAATAACCACTACTCCTTGATATCTCTTAACATCAATGGACACTATTCCCCAATAAAAAGACATAGACTAACAGACTGGTTACGTAAACAGGACCCTACATTTTTCTGCATACAGGAAACACACCTCAATGTCAAAGACAAAAACTACCTTAGATAAAAGGCTGGAAGACAATTCTACAAGCAAATGGTCCCAGGAAACAAGCCAGAGTTGCCATTCTAATTTCAGATAAAATTGACTTTCAACCTAATGTCATCAAAAGAGACATGGAAGGTCACTACTTGCTGGTCAAAGGAAAAATCCATCAAGAAGAACTCTCAATCCTGAACATCTATGCCCCCAATACAAGGGTGCCCTCATTCATAAAAGAAACTTTACTAAAGCTCAAAGTACACATTGCACCTAACACAATAATTGTGGGTGACTTCAACACTCCACTTTCACCAATGGACTGATCAGGAAAACAGAAACTAAACAGGGAGACAATGAAACTAATTGAAGCTTTGAACCAATTGGAGTTAACAGATATATATAGAACTTTTTATCCCAAAGCAAAAGAATATACCTTTTTCTTAGCACCTTATGGTACCTTCTCCAAAATAGATCATATAGTTGGTCACAAGACAGACCTCAACAATATAAGAAGATTGAAATAATCCCATGCCTCCTATCAGATCACTATGGAATAAAAGTGGTCTTTAGTAACAGTAAAAACAACAGAAAGCCCACATACACATGGAAACTGAACAATACTCTACTCAATGATACCTTGGTCAAGGAAGAAATAAAGAAATCAAAGATTTCTTAGAATTTAATGAAAATGAAGGCACAACATACACAAATCTATGGGACACAATGAAAGCAGTGCTAAGAGGAAAACTCATAGCTTTGAGTGTCTCCAAAAAGAAATTCAAGAGAGCTTACACTAGAAGATTAACAGAACAACCAAAAACCCTGGAACAAGAAGAAGCTAATTCACCCAGGAGGAGGAGAAGACAGGAAATCATCAAACTCAGGGCTGAAATCAATCAAGTAGAAACAAAGAGAACCATACAAAGAATCAACAAGACCAAAAGCTAGTTCTTTGAAAAAATCAACAAGATAGATAAACCCTTAGCCAGACTAACCAAAGAGCACAGAGAAAGTATCCACATTAGCAAAATTAGAAATGAAAACGGAGATATTACAACAGAAACCAAGTAAATTCAAAAAATCATCAGATCCTACTACAAAAACCTGTACTCAACACAACTGGAGAATCCGGAGAAAATGGACATTTTCTTAGACAGATACAAATTACCAAAATTAAACCAGGATCTAATAGACCATCTAAACAGACCCATAACCCCTAAAGAAATAGAAGGGGTCATATATAGGCTTCCAACCAAAAAAAGCACAGGACCAGATGGTTTCAGTACAGAATTCTATCAGACTTTCAAAGAAGACTTAACACCAATACTCTTCAAACTTTTCCACCAAATAGAAACAGAAGGAACACTACCCAACTCCTTCTTCGAAGCCACTATTACGCTGATACCAAAACCACACAAAGACCCAACTAAGAAAGAGAATTTCAGGCCAATTTCCCTTATGAATATCGATGCAAAAATACTAAATAAAATTCTTGCCCACCGAATCCAAGAACACATCAAAACGATCATCCACCATGATCAAGTAGGCTTCATCCTAGGGATGCAGGGATGGTTCAATATAAGGAAATCCATAAATGCTATCCACTACATAAACAAACTCAAAGAAAAAAAACCACATGATCATTGCATTAGATGCTGAAAAAGCATTTAACAAAATTCAACATCCTTTCATGCTAAAAGTCTTGGAAAGGACAGGAATTCAAGGCCCATATCTAAACATTGTAACAGCAATATACAGCAAACCAGTAGCCAGCATCAAACTAAATGGAGAGAAACTTGAAGCAATCCGACTAAAATCAGGGACTAGACAAGGCTGCCCCCTCTCTCCATATCTTTTCAATATAGTTCTTGAAGTCCTAGCTAGAGCAATTAGACAACATAAGGAAGTCAAAGGGATACAAATTGAAAAGGAAGAAGTCAAACTATCACTAATTGCAGATGATATGATCGTATACTTAAGTGACCCTAAAAACTCTACTAGAGAACTCCTACAGCTGATAAACAACTTCAGCAAAGTGGCTGGCTACAAAATCAACGCAAGCAAATCAGTAGCCTTTATATATTCAAAGGATAAGCAGACTGAGAAAGAAATTAGGGAAATGACTCCCTTCACAATAGCTACAAAAGGCATAAAGTATCTTGGTGTGACTCTAACCAAACAAGTGAAAGACCTATATGACAAGAACTTCAGATCTCTGAAGAAGGAAATCGAAGAAGATCTCAGAAAATGGAAAAACCTTCCATGCTCGTGGATTGGCAGGATTAATATAGTTAAAATGCCCATCTTGCCAAAGGCAATATACAGATTCAATGCTATTCCAATAAGAATCCCAACCCAGTTCTTTATAGAGCTAGAAAGAGCAATTCTCAAATTCATCTGGAATAACAAAAAACCCAGGATAGCTAAAACTATTCTCAACAGTAAAAGAACTTCAGGGGGATTCAATATCCCAGATTTTAAACTCTACTACAGAGCAATAGTGATAAAAACTGCATGGTATTGGTACAATATCAGGCAAGCGGATCAATGGAATAGGATTGAAGACCCAGAAATGAACCAACACACCTATAGTCACTTGATCTTTGACAAAGGAGCTGAAAGCATCCAGTGGAAAAAAGATAGTCTTTTCAACAAATGGTGCTGGTTCAATTGGAGGTCAGCATGCAGAAGAATGCGCATCGATCCATTCTTATCTCCTTGTACCAAGCTCAACTCCAAATGGATCAAGGACCTCCACATAAAACCTGACACACTGAAACTAATTGAAAAGAAACTGGGGAAGACCCTGGAGGACATGGGCACAGGGGAAAAGTTCCTGAATAGAACACCAATAGCTTATGCTCTAAGATCAAGAATTGACAAATGGAACCGCATAAACCTACAAAGTTTTTGTAAGGCAAAGGACACCGTCAAAAGGACAAAACGTCAACCAACAGACTGGGAAAGAATCTTCACCAACCCTAAATCCGACAGAGGGCTAATATCTAATATATACAAAGGACTCAAGAAAGTAGAACCCAGAGAACCAAATAACCCCATTAAAAATTGGGGTACGGAGCTAAACAAAGAATTTTCACATGAAGAACTTCGGAGAGCTGAGAAACACCTTAAGAAATGTTCAACACCATTAATCATTAGGGAAATGCAAATCAAAACAACCCTGAGATGTCACCTCACACCAGTCAGAATGGCTAAAGTCAAAAATTCAGGAGACAGCAGGTGTTGGTGAGGATGTGGAGAAAGAGGAACACTCCTCCACTGCTGGTGGGATTGCAAGATGGTGCAACCACTTTGGAAATCAGTCTGGTGGTTCCTCAGAAAACTGGACATGTCACTTCCTGAGGACCCTGTTATACCACTACTGGGCATATATCCAGAGGATTCTTCAGCATGCAATAAGGACACATGCTCAACTATGTTCATAGCAGCCCTATTTGTAGTAGCCAGAAGCTGGAAAGAACCTAGGTGTCCTTCAACGGAGGAATGGATACAAAAAATGTGGTATATTTACACAATGGAGTACTTATTCAGCCATTAGAAACAATGAATTCATGAAATTCTTAGACAAATGGATGGAGCTGGAGAACATCATACTAAGTGAGGTAACCCAGTCTCAAAAGATCAATCATGGTATGCACTCACTGATAAGTGGATATTAGCCTAGAAACTTTGAATACCCAGGACATAATCCACAAATTAAATGATGTCCAAAAAGAGTGGAGGAGTGGCCCCTGGTTCTGGAAAGACTCAGTGCAAGAGTATAGGGGAATTCCAGAACAGAGAAGTGAGAAGGGGTGGATGGAAGAATAGGGGGCCGGAAAAGGACTTATGGGACTTGCGGGGAGTGGGGACCCAGAAAAGGGGAAATCATTTGCAATGTAAATAAATTTTAAAAAGAGAGAGAGATTAGGGAAGAGTGAAAAAATTAAATTCATATCCTTTTCTTGAAATGATAACATCAATTGTTTATAGACAAGTACATAAATAGATGACAAACTTTTCTGTCTTTTGAAATGGGCAAAGGAACAGATGAGAAACTGACAAAATTAGCTTCAGAGGCTTAATAAATGTAAGAGCCAATATTTAAGTCTTAGTTAAGTATACCCATTTTTACCTGTTTTTTAATAGTTGGTGTTTCAGGGGTAACAAATATAATATAATACTTAAATGAGAATTGAGAGCTGGAGAAACGAACATGGCTTGGGAAATTTGGGGGAAGGGGGAACCATTATGAACAACTTCAGCAGATTATGGTGAGAAAAAAATAAGAGGAAGGACGAGGCCATAATGTAATGCTGCCAGAGAATCAAAAACACATGAGACAATTTAAACTTAGTAGTATGTAAGAGGCAGGATAGGAGCAGAAACAGCTGGAAAAATTGCCTTCGTTAAGATAGAGAAATAAATTAACAGAGACACCAGAATGACCACATAGGGAAACAGAAGAAGGAGAAAGTCAGTAACACCAATGATGAAAATGACTGATGTTGGACATCAGTTACTAAGCATAAACCATTCTGACAATAGAATTTTACATTATTATAGACTGAGTACTACTTTCAGGGGCATTGCCATGAAGCTGGTCTCATTCCAGTGTTCAATGCACTCCCTAGGAATACTGGCAAGTGATTTCCCTCACGGGTTAATTCTCAAAAAAAACAAAGAAAGAAAGAAAGAAAGAAAGAAAGAAAGAAAGAAAGAAAGAAAGAAAGAAAGAAAGAAAGAAAGAAAGAAAGAAAGAAAGAAAGAAAGAAAGGGGGAGGGAGGGAGAGAGGGAGGGAGGGAGGGAGGGAGGGAGGGAAGGAAGGAAGGAAGGAAGGAAGGAAGGAAGGAAGGAAGGAAGGAAGGAAGGAAGGAAGAATGTCTCCTCACCATATAATGATCAAAACACTAAGTGTTCAAAACAAAGAAAGAATAATAAAAACTGCAAGGGAAAAAGATAAAGTAACATATAAACTAAACTTATTAGAATTACACCTGATTTCTCAATGGACACTTTAAAAGACAGAAAGGCCATGACAAAAGAGACCACAGATGCAAGCCTAGATTTTTATACCCAGCAAAACTTTTAATCACCATGGATGGAGAAAATAAGATATTTTGTCTTAGAGCCAAATTTAAAAAATATCTACAAACCCAGCCCTACAAAAGATGCTAAAGGTAAAACTCAAACCTAAGAAGGCTAACTGCAACCATGAAAAGCAAATCAAAAGAGGGTAAACACATACTAGCATGGATAGACACAATCACACACACACACATAACACCACTACCGCCACCACCACCAATAACAACAACAGCCAAATAACAGGAATTAATAAACACTGCTTATATCTCTCAACATCAGTAGACTCACATCTCAAAAACAAAAACATAAAATAACACAAGGGGAGCAAACATGAGATCCATACTATACATCCAAGAAACTCACCTTAGCATCAAGGACACACATTATCTCAGAGTAAAAAGACTGAAAGACATATTCCAAGCAAATAGACCTAAAAAACAAGCTTACATAGCCATGAAACAAAAACTAATTATAAGAGATGGGAGCACTACATACTCACCAAAAGAAAAAACAAAGTCTACCAATATGACATTGCAATTCTTTTTTATAATTTATTTATTTTTTTATTGAATATTGTCTTTATTTACATTGCCAGTGATAAAACCTTTCCCGATATGCCCCATCCCTTAAGACCCCCAACCCCTCCTCTTCCTTCTTCCCCCTGCCTCCACATATATGCTTCTCCACCCAACACACTCCCTCCTCCCCCAACCCCTCGGTTTCCCATTGTTCGGGCCTCTGTTGAGGCTTTACCTGACGAAGGACTGTTCCTCCCACTGATGCCCAACAAGGCCTTCCTCTGCCACATTTTTGGCTGGAACCATGTGTGCCCCTTGGTTGATGGTTCAGTCCCTGGGAGTCTTGGGGCATCTGGGTGGCTGAAATCATTGTTCTTCCTATGGAGCTGTAAACCCTTTCAGCTTCTCTGGACCATCCACCAGCTCCTCCATTGGGGAGCCCAGGCCCAGTCCAGTAGTTGTTGTTAGCATCTGCCTCTGTATTTCTAAGACTCTGGCAGTGCTCCTCCAGAGACCACCGTGGCATGCTCCTTTTGGTATATAATTCTTGTCATCCATAGTAGTGTCAGGGTTTGTTGACTGTTTATAGGATGAATCCCCAGGTAGGGCAGTCTCTTGGTGGCCTTTACTTCAGTCTCTGCTCCACACATTGTCTCCCTTATTGCTTCTGTGGTTATTTTGTTCCCTTTCTTAGAGGAAGAAGCACCCTCACTTAAGTCCTCCTTCTTGAGATTGGTGAATTGTAACTTGTTTATTTTGAGCTTTGGGGCTAACATTCCCTTATTAGTGAGTGCATACCATGTGTGTTCTTTTGTGACTGGGTTGCCTCACTCAGGATGACACTTTCTAGTTCCATCCATTTGCCTAAGAATTTCATGAATTTATAGTTTTTAATAGCTGAATAGTACTCCATTGTGTATATATACCACAGTTTCTGTATCCATTCCTCTGTTGAGGGACATCTGGGTTCTTTCCAGCTTCTAGCTATTATAAATAGGCAGCTATGAATGTAATGGAGCATGTGTCCATATTACATGTAGGAGCAACTTCTGGGTATATGCCCTATATAGCTGGGTCTGCTGGTAGTACTATGTCTGATTTTCTAAGGAATCACCAAACTGATTTCCAGAGTGGTTTTATCAGCTTGCCATCCCACCAACAATGAAGAAGTGTTCCTTTTTCCCCCACATCCTCTCCAGCAACTGCTGTCCCCTGAGTTTTTCATCTTAGCCATTCTGACTGGTATGAGGTGGAATCTCAGTGTTGTTTTGATTTGCATTTCCCTGATAACTAAGGATGCTGAACATTTCCTTAGGTGCTTTAGAGCCATTTGAGTTTCCTCAGTTGAGAATTCCCTGTTTAATGGGGTTAAATGTACCCCATTTTTAATAGGGTTATTTGGCTCTCTGGAGACTCACTTCTTGAGTTCTTTGTATACATTAGATCTTAGCCCTCTATCAGATGTAGCATTGGTAAAGATCTTTTCCAATTTGTTGGTTGCCATTTTGTTCTATTGACTGTGTCCTTTGCTTTACAGAAGCTTTGCAGTTTTATGAGGTCCCATTTCTCAATTCTTATTCTTAGAGCATAAGCCATTGGTGTTCTGTTCAGGAACATTTCCCCTGTGTCCATGTGTACAAGATTCTTCCCCACTTTCTGCTCTACAAGCTTCAGTGTGTCTGGTTTTATGTGTAGATTCTTGATCCACTTGGACTTGAGCTTTGCACAGGGAGATAAGAACGGGTCAATTTGCATTTTTCTGCATGCAGATCTCCAGTTGATGCAGCACCATTTGTTTAAAATGCTATCTTTTTTCTACTGGATGTTTTTAGCTCCTTTGTCAAATATCAAGTGACCATATGTGTGTGGGTTCATTTCTGGGTCTTCAATTCTATTCCATTGATTTTCCTTCCTGTCTGCATACCAATACCAAACAGTTTTTATCACTACTGCTCTGTAGTAGAGCTCGAGGTCAGGGATGGTGATTCCCCCAGAAGATCTTTTGTTGTGGAGAATAGTTTTTGCTATCCTGGGTTTTTTGTGATTCCAGATGAATTTGAGAATTGCTTTCAATATCTATGAAGAATTGATTTGGGATTTTGATGGGGATTGCAGTGAATCTGTAGATTTCTTAGGCAAGATGGCCATTTTTACTATATTGATTCTACCAAACCATGAACATGGGAGATCTTTCCAACTTCTGAGACTTTCTTCAATTTCTTTCTTCAGAGACTTAAAGTTCTTGTCATATAGATCTTTCACTTGCTTTGTTAGGGTCACACCTAGGTATCACATATTATTTGGGACTATTGTGAAGGGTGTCATTTCCCTAATTTCTTTCTCCTCTTGTTTATCCTTTGAGTAGAGGAAGGCTACTGATTTGCTTGAGTTAATTTCATATCCAGCCACTTTGCTAAAGTTGTGTATCAACCTTAAGAGTTCTCTGGTGGAAGTCTTGGGGTTGCTTAAGTATACTATCATATCATCTGCAAATAGTGATATTTTGACTTCTTCCTTTCCAATTTCCTTTCCTTCCTTTTACCTTTGACCTCTTTTTTGCTGCCTGATTGCTCTGGCTAGGACTTCAAGTACTATATTGAATAGATAGGGAGAGAGTGGGCAGCCTTGTCTGGTTCCCAATTTTAGTGGGATTGCTTCAAGTTTCTCTCCATTTAACTTGATGTTGGCTACCGGTTTGCAGTATATTGCTTTCACTATGTTTAGGTATGGGCCTTGGATTTCCAATCTCTCCAAGTCTTTTATCATGAAGGGATGCTGGATTTTGTCAAAAGCCTTTTCAGCATCTAATGAAATTACCATGTGTTTTTTTCCCCTTTAGTTTGTTTATGTAGTGGATTACATTGAGACATTTCCATATATTGAATGATCCCTGCATCCCTGGGATGAGGCCTACCTGATCGTTTTGATGCATTCTTGGATTTGTTTGGCCAGCATTTTGTTCAATATTTTTGCATCAATGTTTGTGAGGGAGATTGGTCTGAAGTTCTTCTTCCTTGTTTGGTCTTTTTTTGATTTAGGTATAAGAGTTATTGTGGCTTCATAGAATGAGTTGGGTAGTGTTCCTTGAGTTTCCATTTCATGGAAAACTTTGAAGACTATTGGTATTAACTCTTCTTTGAAGATTTGGTAGAATTCCCTGCTAAACCCATCTGGTCCTGGGCTTTTGTTGTTTGTTTGATGGGAGATTATTATTCTATTTCCTCAGGACTTATAGGACTATTTAAATGATTTATCTGATCCTGTTTTAATGTTGGCACCTGGTATGTATCTGGAAAGTAGTCAACTTCATCCAGGCTTTGAAAGCTTGTTGAGTATAAGCTCTTGTAGTAGGTTCTGATAATTTTTTGAATTTCCATAGTTTCTGTTGTTATGTCTCCCTTTTCATTTCTGATTTTACACAGACACAGGGTCTCTGTGCCCTCTGGTTAGTCTGGCTAAGGGTTTATCTATCTTGTTGATTTTTTTCAAAGAACCAACTCCTTGTTTTCTTGATTCTTTGTACAGTTCTTTTTGTTTCTGATTGGTTGATTTCAGCTCTAAGTTTATTTCCTGCCTTCTACTCGTCTTGGGGGTATTTGCTTCCTTTTGCTCTAGATCTTTCAAATACACTGTCAAGCTGTTAGTGTAAGCTCTCTCCATTCTCTTTTTGTAGGTACTCAGAGCTATGAGTTTCCTCTTAGCACTGCTTTCATTGTGTCCCATAAATTTTGGTATGATGTGTCTTCATTTTCATTAAATTCTAAAAAGTCTTTAATTTATTTCTTTATTTCTTCCTTGACCAAGCTATCATTGAGGAGTACATTGTTCAAGGTCCATGTGTATGTGTGTTTTCCATTGCTTTTGTTTGAGCTTGAGACCAGCCTTAGGCCATGGTGATCTGATAAAATACATAGAATAATTTCAATATTTCTGTATCTGTTGAGGCCCGTTTTGCAACCAATTATATAGTCAATTTTTGAGAAGGTACCATGAGTTGCTGAGAAGAAGGTATATTCCTTTGCTTTAGGGTAAAATGTTCTATAAATATCTGTAAGATCCATTTGTTCCATAACTTCAGTTAGTTTCACTGTATCTCTGTTTAGCTTCTGATTCCATGATTTGTCCATTTTTGAGAAAGGGGTGTTGAAGTCTCCCACTATAATTGTGTGGGGTGCAATGTGTGCTTTGAGCTTTATTAAAGTTTCTTTAATGAATGTGAGTGCCCTTGCGTTCAGAGCATAGATGTTCAGAATTGAGAGTTCGTCTTGGTATACTTTTCCTTTGACCAGTATCAAGTGACCCTTCTTATCTTTTTTGACAACTTTTGGTTGAAAGCCAATTTTATCAGATATAAGAATAGCCACTCCAGCTTGTTTCTTAGAACCATTTGCTTGGA
The DNA here is from genome assembly GCF_947179515.1 of Apodemus sylvaticus. Lineage (NCBI taxonomy): Eukaryota > Metazoa > Chordata > Mammalia > Rodentia > Muridae > Apodemus > Apodemus sylvaticus. The sequence goes on from NC_067479.1 coordinate 116,591,701, forward strand.
ATATTGTTTTCCAACCTTTGACTCTTATATAGTGACTGTCTTTGTCACTGAGGTGGGTTTCTTGTAAGCAGAAAAAGGTTGGGTCCTGTTTATGTATCCAGTCTTTTAGTCTATGTCTTTTTATAGGGGAATTGAGACCATTGATATTAAAAGATATTAAGAAAAAGTGATTGTTGCTTACTGTTATCTTCTTAGTTAAAGGTGAAATTCTGGTTGTGTATCTGTCTTCTATTGGGTTTGTTGAAAGATTACCTTGTTGATTTTTCTAAGGTGTGGTTTGCTTCCTTGTGTTGGTATTTTGTGGAAAGATATTGTGTAAATTTGCTTTTGTCATGGAATGTCTTGTTTTCTCCATCTATGGTAACTGAAAATTTTGCTGGGTATAGTAGTCTGGGCTGACATTTATGTTCTCTTGGGGTCTGTATGACATCTGCCCAGGCTCTTCTGGCTTTCATAGTCTCTGGTGAGAAGTCTGGTATAATTCTGATAGGTTTGCCTTTGTATGTTACTTGGCCTTTTCCTCTCACTGCTTTTAATATTCTTTCTTTGTTTAGTGCATTTGGTGTTTTGATTATTATGTGATGGGCGGTATTTCTGTTCTGGTCCAATCTGTTTGGAGTTCTGTAGGCTTCTTCTATGTTCATGGGCATCTCTTTCTTTAGGTTATGAAAGTTTTCATCTATAATTTTGTTGAAGATATTTACTGGGCCTTTAAGATGTAAATCCTCACATTCTTCTATACCTATAATCCTTAGTTCTGGTCTTCTCATTGTGTCCTGGATTTCCTGGATGTTTTGTGTTACAAGCTTTTTGCATTTTGCACTTTCTTTGACTGTTGAGTCAATGTTTTCTATGAAATCTTCCGCTACTGAGATTCTTTCTTCTATCTCTTGTATTCTGTTGTTGGTGATTGCATCTATGACTCCTGAATTCTTTACAAGGTTTTCTATCCTCAGAAATGTCTCACTTTGCGATATCTTTGTTGATTCTATTTCCAGTTTCAGATCCTGGATAGTTTTGTTCAGTTCCTTCACTTGTTTGTTTGTTTGTTTCTGAAATTCTTTAAGGAATTTTTGTGATTCCTCTTTAAGGGCTTCTGCATGTTGACCCATGTTCTCCCATAATTCCCTATGGGATTTTTGTATTGCCTCTTTAAGGGCTTCTACCTGTTGACCCAAGTTCTCCAGTATTTCTTTAAGAGATTCTTGTGTTTCCTCTTTAAGGGCTTCTATCTTTTCATCCATATTCTCTTGTCTTTCTTTAAGGGATTTTTGTGTTTCTACTGTTGACCCATGTTCTCCTGTGGTTCATAAAGGGAATTATATATGTCCTTCTTGAAGTCCTCCATCAACAATATGAGATATGATTTTAAATCTAGCTCTTGCTCTTCTGATGTGATGGAGTATGCAGGATTTGCTGTTGTGGGAGAACTAGGTTCTGATGGTGCCATGTTGCCTTGGTTACTATTGGAAATGATCTTGTGTTCACTTTTGGCCATCTTGTTATCTCCGGTGTCAGTTGATCTTGCTCTCTCTATCTTCTCTGTCCTGCTGGCCTGTGTTTCTGTACTCCTGGGATTCTTTTTCTCACCAATGCCCTGCAAACAGCTGGTTCTCCAGGAAGTATCAGGTGATGGGGGTCTTTCCTGTGGCAGACTTGGCAAGGGTTGAATGTCTTGCAGGCTACTATTTCTCAAATATTCTGTTGCTGGATTTCAAATGCTCTGCTGGTGCTGGTTCTCGAATGTCCTACTTCTACCAGTTTGAATGCACCTACTGGTGCCAGTTCTCGAATGACCTGCTCCTGCCAGTTCTTGAATGCTATGTTCCTGCCCATTCTCTAGAGAGTTTCATGAAGTAAGCTCTTCCTCATGTCAGAAGGTGCACAGGTCAAATAACCTATTCCTGCCAGTTCTTCAGAGAGTATCAGGAAGCAGGATCTTCCCCATGTCAGATGTGGCGCAGGTCTACCACATCCAATGAACTGGGGCAGTAGCAATTAACCTGATCCTGCCAGTTCTCTAGAAAGTATCAGGAAGTGAGATCTTCCCCGTGTCAGATGTGGCACAGGTCTCTAAGAGCAGGACTCCCTCTAAGCACAGGACTCCCTGCAGGTCAAATGCTCCCTTGCAGGTTATGTGCCCAGACAGCTGTAGAGCTGCCCAGCTCCTACGTGCAGAAGGAACCCAGGCAGACTGTGTCCCGAGTGATCATTCACTCTGTTGTTCCCTGGGTACCTGACTGAGCTGGCTGCTTGGTCACAGGAACCAAGATGGTGGCGACCTCAGAGTGCAGGACTCCCTCTAACAGCAGGACTCCCTGCTGGTCAGATGCACCCTTACAGGGTATGTGCCCAGACAGCTGTAGAGATGCCCAGCTCCTATGTGCAGAAGGAACCCAAATGGACTGTGTCCCAAGTGGTCTTTCATTCTGTTGTTCCCTGTGTACCTGGCTGAGCTGGCTGCTTGGTCACAGGAACCAAGATGGTGGTGACCTCAGATTGCAGGGCTCCCTGGACTTTGCAATTCTTAACATCTATGCTCTAAACACAAGGACGCTACTATAGCCTAAATATTGACCCTCACACATTGATCATGGAAGACTACAATATCACTCTCTCCCCAATACATAAGTCAGGCAAAAAAATGTTTGAGCTAACTGAAATTATAAACTAAATGGACCTAACAGATATTTACAGAACATTTCACCTAAAACAAAATTTTCTTTCTTCTCAGAACTGCATGGAACTTTCTCCAAAACTGACCACACACTGAGACACAAAACAAGCCTCAAAAAAAATACAAGAAAATTGAAATAACACCCTGAATCCTATGAGATCACCACTGGTTATAGCTGGTTATCAACTATAGATAAAAATTTTCCTCAAAAAATAAAAACAAAAGCAAAAAATAGGGTCAGATAGTTTTAGCACATAATTATACCAGGATTTTAAAGAAAATTTAATGTCAATACCTCAAAAAATCAGTCCAGTAGCTACAAATAGAAGGAACCCTACCCAACTAATTGTTATATAGTTACCTTGATACACAACCTTACAAAGACCCAACAAGGAAAGAGAATTACACACCAATTTCCCTTATGAACATATTTGCACATTTTTTCAACAAAATACTTGCAAAACAAATCAAAAATACTTCCAAGAACACATCAAAAATATAATCCACCATGGTCAAGTAGGCTTCATCCCAGAGGTACAGGAATGTTGAAACCTATGTAAATTGCTGAATGTAATCTACCATATAAACAAAACTGAAAGATAAAAATCACAGATGCAGAAAAGGCCTTTGACAAAAATCTAACACACTTTCATGATTTAAAAAGTCCTGGAAAGATCAGGGAAACAAGGAATAGTTTACACAAACCGATAGCCAACATTAACTTAAATGGAGAGAAATGCTAAGTGATTCCACTAAAATCAGGATCAAGACAAAGTTATCCACTCTCTCCATAACTATTCTGTACAGTACTTGAAGTCTTACCTAGAGCAATAAGACAACTGAATGAGATCAAGGAGATACACTTTGGAAGGGAAGAAGTCAAAGTATCTTCATCTGCATATTATATGATAGTACACACAAGTGACCCCAAACATTCCACTGGGAAACTCATACAGATGATAAATACTTTCGGCAAAGTAGGTGGATACAAAATTAACTCAAAATTCAGTAGCCCTTCTATATAAAAATAACAAATGAATTGACAAAGAAACCATGGAAACAACACCTTTCACAGTAGCCTCGAACTGTATAAAACATTTTAGGATAACTCTAACCAAGCAAGTGAAAGACTCATATGTTTAAAAACTTTAAGAAAGTGAAGAAATAAATTGAAGATCTCAGAAGATGGCAAGATTTCCCATGCTCATGGATCAGATTAACATAGTAAAAATGACCATCTTACCAAAATCAATCTACAGATTCAATATAAACCCTATCAAAATTCCAACACAATTATTCACAGATCTTGAAAGTACAATTCTCAGCTTCATGTGGAAAGACAAAAAATCCAGGACAGCTAAAATAAATTAAACAATAAAAAATTTGTTGGAGGACTTACCATTATCAATTTCTATAAAACTATATTAATAAAAAAGAAGCATGATGTCAACACAAAAGCAGACACATTTGTCAATGGGAGAGAATTAAAGGCCCAGACAGAAATCCGCATACCTATGGACAGACACCTGATTTCTGGGTAACAAACCCAGAAATACACACTGTAAAAAACACAAATGGTGCTGGTCAAACTGTATAACAGCATGTAGAAGACTGCAAATAGATCCATACTGATCACCCTCTCTAAAACTCAACTCCAAATTGATCAAAGACCTCAACATAAAAGCAGATATACTGAATCTGATAGAAGAGAAAGTGGGGAATGGCCTTGAGCTCATTTACATAGACTTTCTCTACAGTACACCTTTAGAGCAGGCAGTAAGATGAACACTAAATGAAATGCCATGAAACTGAAAACCATCTGCATGGCAAAGGACATCATCATTTGTACAAAGAAGGTTACAGAATGAAGAAAGGCTTTTTTTTCAGCAACTACAGATCCAATAAAAGGCTAATATTCAAAATATATAAAGAATTCAAGAAACTATGAACTAGATATGGAAAAAATAAGCCAATTTAAAATGGTGTATAGATCTAAATAGAAAACACAAATGGCTGACACTTTAAGAAATGTTCAGTGTCAGGCATACACCCAAAACATGCTCCAACATATAACAAGGGCACACGTTCCATTATGTTCATAGAAGCCTTATTTATAAAAGCCAGAAGCTGGAAAGAATGAAGATGTCCTTCAAGAGAGGAATGGATACAGAAAATGTGGTACATTTATACAATGAAATACTACGGATCTATTAAAAATTATGAATTCATGAAATTCTTAGACAAATGGATGGAACTAGAAAACATCTTCCTGAGTAAGGTAACCCAGTCACAAAAGAACACACATGGTATGCACTCACTGATAAGTAGATAATTGCCTGAAAGCTCCAAATACCCAAGATACAATTCACAGACTACATGAAGCTCAAGAAGAAGGAAGACCAAAGTGTGGGTGCTTCAGTCCTTCTTAGAAAGGGGAACAAAATACTCATGGGAGCAAATATGAACACAAAGTGCTGAGCAGAGTCTGAAAGGAAGGCCATCCAGAGATTGTCCTACCTGGGCATTCATCCCAGATACAGTCACCAAACTCTGACACTGTTGTGGATGCTAACAAAGGCTTGCTGAAAGGAGCCTGATATAGTTGTCTCCTGAGAGGCCCTGCCAGAGCCTTACAAATATAGAGTCGAATGCTCACATCCAACCATTGCTCTGAGCACGGGGGCCCCAGTGGAGGAGTTAGAGAAAGGACTGAGGAGCTGAAGGAATTTGCAACCCCACAGGAAGAACAATAATATCAACCAACCAGACCTGCTCCCCCTCCCCCCGCCCCCCAGAGCTCCCAAGGACTAAGCCACCAGCCAAGGAGTACTCATGGCTCTGGCTGCATATGTAGCAGAGGATGGCCTTGTCAGACATCAATGGGAGGAGAGGTTCTTGGTCCTATGAAGGTTTGATAGATGTACCAGTGTAGGGGAATCGAGGGTGAGGAGGTGGGAGTGGATGGGTGGGTGAAAGAACACCCCCATAGAAGCAGGGAGAGAGGGGATAGGAGAGGGGGGTTCTGGGAGAGTGGGAATCAGGGTAAGGGGATAACACTTGAAATGTAAATAAATAAAAATAAAATAAAGAAAAAAGAAATGTTCAGTGTCCTTAACTATCTAGAAATGCAAATCAAAACTACTTTGAGATTTCATCTTATACCTGTCAGGATGGCTAAGGCCAAAACACAAGTGACAGCTCATGCTTCCAAGATTGGGGAGCAAAGGGAACACTCATTTGTTGCAGGTAGATGTGCCAACTTGTCCAGCCATTACAGAAATCAGTGTGGAACCCACACCTGACAGTGCTTGGGTGACCAAGAACCTGAGCGTAGATAGTCCAAGAATCTAAGGCAAACCAAATAATACCGGCCTAAAATAAATATATAGTAATAAAATTACTCCTAATGCTATTCTGCTGTACTCATAGATCAGTGCCACATACAGCCCTCATAACAGAAGCTTCCGACAGCAGAAGGGAACAAATACAGCGACCCACAGCCAGACATTATGCAGAGAGACCTTGAATCGCTCAGCCTTAAATGGGATGTCTCATTCAAATCCCTCCCCAGCAGGGATCAGGAAAGCCTGTGGAAGAGGAGGTGTAAAGAATGTAAGAACCTTCTTGAGTTCTTTATATATATTGGATATTAGCCCTCTATCTGATGTAGGATTGGTGAAGATCTTTTCCCAATTTGTTGGTTGCCGATCTGTCCTCTTGATGGTGTCCTTTGCCTTACAGAAACTCTGTAACCTTATGAGGTCCCATTTGTCAATTCTTGCTCTTAGAGCATACGCTATTGGTGTTCTGTTCAGAAACTTTCTCCCTGTACCGATGTCCTCAAGGGTCTTCCCCAGTTTCTTTTCTATTAGCTTCAGAGTGTCTGGCTTTATGTGGAGGTCCTTGATCCATTTGGATTTGAGCTTAGTACAAGGAGACAAGGATGGATCAATTCGCATTCTTCTGCATGCTGACCTCCAGTTGAACCAGCACCATTTGTTGAAAAGGCTATCTTTTTTCCATTGGATGTTTTCAGCCTCTTTGTCGAGGATCAAGTGGCCATAGGTGTGTGGGTTCATTTCTGGATCTTCAATCCTGTTCCATTGATCCTCCTGCCTGTCACTGTACCAATACCATGCAGTTTTTAACACTATTGCTCTGTAGTATTGCTTGAGGTCAGGGATACTGATTCCCCCAGATTTTCTTTTGTTGCTGAGAATAGTTTTAGCTATCCTGGGTTTTTTGTTGTTCCAGATGAATTTGATAATTGCTCTTTCTAACTCTGTGAAGAATTGAGTTGGGATTTTGATGGGTATTGCATTGAATCTGTATAGAAGTTAGACTCCAGAAAACCGAACAACCCTATTAAAAAATGGGGTACAGAGTTAAACAAAGAATTCTCACCTGAAGAACTTTGGATGGCAGAGAAGCATCTTAAAAAATGCTCAACTTCATTAGTCATTAGGGAAATGCAAATCAAAACAACCCTAAGATTTCATCTTACACCAGTCAGAATGGCTAAGATTAAAAATTCAGGAGACAGCAGGTGTTGGAGAGGCTGTGGAGAAAGAGGAACACTCCTCCACTGCTGGTGGGGTTGCAAATTGGTACAACCACTCTGGAAATCAGTCTGGCGGTTCCTCTGAAAACTGGGCACCTCACTTCCAGAAGATCCTGCTATACCACTCCTGGGCATATACCCAGAGGATTCCCCACCATGTAATAAGGATATATGCTCTACTATGTTCATAGCAGCCCTATATATAATTGCCAGATGCTGGAAAGAACCCAGGTATCCCTCAACAGAAGAGTGGATGCAAAAAATGTGGTATATATACACAATGGAGTACTATTCAGCCATTAGAAACAATGAATTCATGAAATTCTTAGGCAAATGGATGGAGCTAGAGAACATCATACAAAGTGAGGTAACCCAGACTCAAAAGGTGAATCATGGTATGCACTCACTAATAAGTGGTTATTAACCTAGAAAACTGGAATACCCAAAACATAATCCACACATCAAATGAGGTACAAGAAGAAAGGAGGAGTGGCCCCTGGTTCTGGAAAGACTCAGTGAAACAGTATTCGGCAAAACCAGAACGGGGAAGTGGGAAGGGGTGGGAGGGAGGACAGGGGAAGAGAAGGGGGCTTACGGGACTTTCGGGGAGTGGGGGGGGGGCTAGAAAAGGGGAAATCATTTGAAATGTAAATAAATTATATCGAATAAAAAATAAAATAAAATAAAATAAAAAAGAATGTAAGAACCAAGGGGAATGGAGGACACCAGGAGACCCAGGCCCTCAAGATCAAGATGATCAAAGATCGAATGGCCTCACAGAGCCTGAAGCAGCATGCATGGGGCCTGCGTGGGTCGGCACCAGGTCCTCTGTACATGTTAAGGCTTCCAGTTTAGTGTTTTCATGGGGTTCCTGAGTGCATGAGTGAGTGGGTTCCTGTTCCTTGTGCTTTCTCTTGGGCTCTTTTAGTTCTATTTGTTTTGTCCAATTTTAGTGTATTAGTTCTCGTTTATCACATTTTACTTTATTCTTATCCCTTAGATGTCTATTTGTCTTCTAAGAGAGACAAAAAGAGTGTATCTGGATGGGTCGGGAGGTGGGAAGGAGCTGGGAGAAGTAGAGGGAGGGGAAACTCTAATCAGGATATATTATATGAGAAAAATCTACCTTCAATAAAAGCAAGGACGAGTGCAATCTGGCCTTTGCTTCAGAAGTTTTGGTGATGCTGTGAGAATAATGCAACCCTTCTTGATCCAAATGTGCTTGAGCCAAGGCTTAAGAAGTGGGAAACTAACTCAACAGCCATCAAAAGCCAGTCTGACACAGTGGCCCTTGCGTTTATTCTCTCGTGTCAATGAAAGTTAAGACACAGGTCCTCCTGGCAGTAAGCAAAGGGAAAATAAGCTTCATTAGGAGAAGTTTTATAAAAAATAAAAACTAAGGAAAATGAGAGCAAATTTCTATGAGTGGACAGGGTTCCTAAGAAAGGAAAAGGCCACTAAGCTTCTTTGTCCATAGGCTTTGTTGTCGAACTATATATCACTATGTGGCCTGGACTGGACTGGAACTATCTAGACCCAGCAGGCCTCAGATTCATCAGACATCTGCCTGCCTCTGCCTCCTGAGAGCTGGAGCGTGTAAATAGTGTGTACCATCATGCCTGACTTTGTGTGGGGAGTTTTATAGCACTTGAAACTGAAACTTGACAAAGACTAAGCAATTTCATTAATTGAGCAATTACAGGGTCCAGGTTCTCTCTTGTTCCATGGTTCCAACCAGGGAAATGGCTGTGCGTGGCTCGTGTGTTGCCCATCCTGCTAAAGGTAACTGGTGCCCTCTATTTCTATAGCCTGACTCCTATTTTATTAGCTACTTGTTAGCCCTGGCTACCATTGCCGTTGTCAGTCTTGCATGTGCCTTGTTGACTGATAATTGGAATAAGTTGTCTTTCTTCTACGTTCATGTGACTAGCTTACAGTTTTACCATGGCAGAGAATTGATTCTTTTACAGCTTTCACGATGTAGCTGCCATCTTTCTTGGTTAGTTCATATTTAGTTCCTTGACTATGGACGGATCTGGGGGGATCTGTTTGGAACAGGTGGGAGTTTCTTGTTAGAAGCCACTCACGCTCACTATGGACCTTGGTACCATTAACTGTTGCAAATGATAGCATTAGAATGGCTAGAGTACCTCATATGTGTTCTGTTGAAGGAGGAAGATCATGGGAGGCAGTTAGAAGGCAGACAGCTAGCCAGCCCACACCACCTTTGCCTCTCAGAGCCTGTCTGCCTCATACCAGGTGAGTTTGGCCATCTCATATCTAGCTGCTAGCCTTCTTAATGTACTTTTTCTGGGACTTCCCAACCTAGCTACTTTAACCCTATGTTTTGTTTTAACCCTAGCATCTGTTTTCATTGCAACATCTGTGAGCAATTTGTGGTCTTCAGCATAGGCCCTTTTCCTTACTGCCTACAGTAAACTGGCTCCTGACTTATTTTAACTTCTAGAACAAATTCAAAGAAGATGGAAATCTGTATGTTTTTCAGCCCACAGTCAGTTAACTAGAATCAGCAAAAATGGTGGTGGGATGAGGAACCCTGATGCTGGGAGCACTGACCTCAGTGGGGAGTGGGCTTGACCATATTGAGGGAGATCACTGAAATCTAGGAGTCCTGAGATTGTGTTATAGCTGAGTGGCATAAGAATCCACTTACCTTTGCCTTACAGACATTTTCCAGTTTCATGAGGTGCCATTTACCAATTCTTGGTCTTAGAGCATGATCATGGTATGTTCTCACTAATAAGTGGATGTTTAAAAGTACAGAATACCTGAGATACAGTCCACAGAACTCAAAAAGATCAACATGCTGAGGTGCCCAAGTGAGGATGCCTCATTCCCACTTGGGAGGAAGAAGAAGGCAATCACAAGAGGAGAGGGAGGGGGCTGGAGAGATGGCTCAGTGGTTAAGAGCACCGCCTGCTCTTCCAAAGGTCCTGAGTTCAAATCCCAGCAACCACATGGTGGCTCGCAACCATCGGTAACAAGATCAGATGCCCTCTTCTGGAGTGTCTGAAGACAGCTACAGTGTACTTACATATAATAAATAAATAAATAAATCTTTAAAAAAAAAAAGAGGAGAGGGAGGGAGGAAACTGGGAGGGAAAGCAGACAGACAGGGGGTGAGGAGAGAGAGGGGAACCTGATCTGGTGCTGGGTGAGGGAAAGGACTGAAGCCCTGAGGGCCATCAGAAAGAATGGAAATAGGCAACCTCAAGAGATAGGAAGTTGGGGGAACCCTCCAGAATGTACCAGAGACCTGGGAGGTGAGAGACTCTAGATGACCTTAGATGAAATGCCTGACAATAAGGAGAAGAAACTTACAGAGCCCACCTCCAGCAAGAAGACAGACAGACCATCAAGTGAGGGAGAGGGGGGCATCCCACAGTCACAACTCTGACCCATAATTGTGCCTCTCTGAAAGAATTGCAGGGATGGAAATAGAGAGGAGCCTGAGGAAAAGAAGGTCCAGAGACAAATCCAAAGTGGGAACCAGCTCAAGGGGAGGTCCCAAGGCCTGACACTATTACAGAGGCTATGGAGCTCTCACAAAAGGGGCCTAGCATGACCGCACCCTAGAAGACCCAACACGCAGCTGAAAAAGTCAGATGCAGATATTTGCATCCAACCAATGGACAGAAGCAGCTGACCCCTGCTGTTGAATTAGGGTCGGCTAAAAGAAGCTGAGGAGGAGGACAAATCTGTAGGAGGACCAGCAGTCTCATTTAATCGGATCCCTCAAGAAGTCCCAAACACTGGACCACCAAACAGGCAGCATATACCAGCTGATATGAGGCCCCCAACATACATACAGTAGAGGTCTATGTTCATTCAGAGATGATGCACCTAACCATCAAGAGACTGGAAGCCCCAGGGAGTTTAGAGGTCAGGGTGGGGGTGGGGACATCCATGTGGAGACAGGGGTTGGGGAGGAGGTATGGGATATGGAACAGTCAGAGGGTGGAAGGGGGTGAGGAGGAATAAAATATGGAGTGTAAAAAAATCAATTAATTAATTAATTAATTTAAAGAAAAAGAATCCCCTTACCTCAATACAAACAACTCTGAGGGCCACACCTCAGTGCACACTCCACACTCCACAGTCATAATGGTCACCTGAGCAGCAACAGTGTGCTTAGAGCTATTCCTTCAAATGATCAGCACCACAAGGTATCCGGTGCCAATTGCTGAGTAGCAAACTGACCCAAACTACAGTGACTTAACAGCAATGTATCATCTCTATGGTCTGTAATTTTGCAGTTTAGGTTGCACTCTGTCAGGTAGTTCTCTGCACTTCTTGCCTAGGCTCAGATGCAGGTACAAGCCCTAATGAAAAAAGTGTCTCCTTGGGACAAGATTGCTATGATGTCATTGGCCAGAGCAAGTTCTATCACCAAGCACAGAGCGTACAGAATACCGAAGGTTCTGATCGAAGAGAATTCTATTGATTAGTTTGTGCCCAACCCATTATCCCGTCCTGCAGGACCTAGTTATTCAGGAGTCAAGGAGGACCAGCCTGAAAGAAAAATGGGCAAGAAAAGAGAGCGAGGCAAAGCAAAAAAGGGGTGTCTTGTCAAGGCCTCTTTAATGAAAAGCTGAACACCTGGTTTTGAATGCACCATGGGAGGAAGTAGGGAGGGGCTGAGGGGGGATGCTAAAGGCACAGAAAGAGGAAAGGTCATCTGGGGCAGATGCTGACTGCAGCTTCTAGCAGCTTTTCTGGAATGCTGGTTCTGCTTAGACAACCCCAGGTGTCCGGCCAAGATAAGGACCAGTTGATCAGCTTTGTGTGAAGGAGGTGGTTCAGCTGTAAACCACAAGGTCAGTGGACTCTCAAGGTGAGAGCTATTGAAAGTCTTGTTTCCCACAGTTTGGTCTCCCACAACCCCTCATACTATCTATAAGTGTGGCAGGAAAAAAAAGACAAAACTGGAAGCCAGTTTCCATATAATTGAGGAATCACCTTCCCTAGCATTACAGAGCTCATTTATGTTGGATACTATATTTGTTATCATTCATCCCTGGGGAGAAACTGTCCTCATTTTTTGGAGCAATGAACTTTACTAATAGTATTCAACAGAATAGGTAGGGCTTTCTAGACCCCTCCTGTTGTTATGGGGGTCTGAGATGGAAATTGTGAGGGAGATGATCAGTGTTGGGGCTGATTTGGGTCAGGGACTCCTCAGCAACCAAGGGCCTCTCTCTTGCTCTCAGTGTCCTTGCTGGGGTGGGTGGTACAGGGTTTTTGACTCCTTGCCAGCCATATTGGCCATGAGGTCCACTGCCCTGTTGCTATAGCCGTATTCATTGTCATACCAGGAAATTAAATTTACAAAGTTGTCACTGAGAGCAATGCCAGCCCCAGCATCAAAGGTCGAAGAGTGGGAGTGGCTTGTGAAGTCAGAGAAGACAACCTTGTCCTCAGTGTAGCCCAAGATGCCCTTTAGTAGGTCCTTGGCTGCCTGCTTCACCACCTTCTTGATGTCATCATACTTGGCAGGTTTCTCCAGGTGGCATGTCAGATCTGTAACAGATACACAAGGGGTAGGAACACAGAAGACCATGCCAGTGAGCTTCCCATTCAGCTCTGGAATGGCCTTGCTCACAGCCTTGGCAGCAACAGTGGATACAGGGATGATGTTCTAGGCAGTCCCGTGGCGGTAATGCCACAGCTTTCCTGAGGAGCCATCCACAGTCTTCTGAATAACAGTGATGGCATGGACCATGGTTATGAGCCCTTCCACGATGTCAAAGTTGTCATGGATGACCTTGGCCAGGGGAGCTAAACAGTTGGTAGTACAGGCATTGCTGACAATCTTGAGTGAATTGTTATTTCTTCTCATGGTTCACACCCATCACAAACATGGGAGCATCCTTAGAAAGGGCGGAGATGATGACCCTTTTAGCCACACCCTTCAAGTGAGCCCCAGCCTTCTCCATGGTGATGAAGACACCAGTAGACTCCACAACATACTCAGTACCAGCATTACCCCATATAATATTAGCAGGATATCACTCCCGGAAGATGGTGATGAGCTTCCTGGTGTTGACAAGCTGCCTATTCTCAGCCTTGACTGTGTAGTTGAATGTGCCATGGGTAGATTCATACTGGAGCATATAGATCATGTAGTTGAGGTCAATGAAAGAATTGTTGATATCATCAGTCTCCACTTCACCAAGTGCAGAGCAGAAGACAATCCTGGTTACCAGATGCCCAATATGGCCAAATCCATTCCCACACCTTCACCATTTGTCTACAGGATGGCACTGCACAAAAAGATGTGACTGACTCTGGAACAGAGAGGAGCAGAGAGCAATTGCCCTCATTTTCAAATGAGAAAACTGGGGCTTTTGCCACAGTTATTCAGCAAATCACTAAAGGAACTGGAATGCAACCTGATTTCGTGGAATCACAGAACAAACACCCAGCCATCTGAGCTGCTGTCTTATGTGCCCATTTGTCAAGGGCTAATGGCAGAGATGATGATGATCTAGAAAGGAGGACATGAAAGTTAAGAAATAAAAGTGGCTCACAGATAGCCCAGACTGCATACCATCAAGGCAGGGAAAGCATGCAAATGAAAACCAGCCTTAAGTCAGAAGTCCCCCCAGAGCTGCGAGAGTCCAGATGATGCTGGGCATGCAAAGGCTGCCTGCCCAATGCAAGTGCAAATGATTCAGGATCATCTCTGACATGATTCAAGGAAAATGCCAGTCATCTATACAATTCAGCTCTTGATGATTCTCAAGACCTGAAAGATACAGGGACAAAGCTTAAGATAAATGGTCAAGGGTTCGCAGCTCCAAGCAGCTAACACAGAGGAAGACCCACTTGGGCTGACTCTTCACTTGATGGTCTTCCTCTCAGTCTATGCCACATCTGTCCACTTGAATGTTTGTTGAGAGTGGGCCTCTTATAAGCCATGCTGGCCTCGAATTCACTATAAAGCAAAGATGATGTTGGACTCCTGACCTCCTACCTCTACCTCCCAGATGCTAAAATTATAGGTATTGCCACACCTGGTTTTACGTATGTTGGGTATCCAGCCTATGACTTTGGGCATGCTAGGCAAGCATGCTACCAATTAAGCCTCATTCCCAACTTGCTCTTTCAGAACGCTCTAAATTGCTTTCTGACCAACTGCTTTGATGAGATCACAGCTAAGAAGCTGGAAGGACAGATACTCAGGCTCACACAAAGGAAATGATAAGCTCAGAGAAAGTACAATCCTGGGAGAAGTGGGGTAGGACTGTGACTACTTAGGATGCTGAGATAGGAGGATTGCAAGTTCAAGGCCTGCCCAGTGAGTCTGTCTATGATAAAAAATATCTTTTAAAGCTGCAGATATAGTTCAGTAAAATCCTGACCTAACATCTACCAGTAAAGAGACAGAAGTTTTGTAGGGACTCAGGGTTCAATGGTAGAGCACTTGCTAGTAAGTTCAAGGCCATAGGTTTGAATTCCAAGAATTTATTTGGAAATACTCTATTAGTAGTAGCACAAATGTGCTAGCAGATTAGGGGTAAACAAAGCAAGCACTATCCATCACACTGGACTGCAAGTGCCTTCACTAGCCTCACTTGCATAGTGTGACTTGAATGGTTCTCAAAGTCAGTCTGAAAGTCAGGGAGTCCGGTGGGGATGAGAGTACAGCCCCAGGATGAAATGAAATGCAGTTGCTCAGATCTAGTGTAGTGAGTCCTGGGGAACTCTTGTGGAACCCACAGTAGGAAGTGAGCCTGGGGCCATTGCAAAAGGAATCTTGCCCTAGAGAATGGCTTTCGATCTCTAAGGAACAAGCCAATGACAGGCTGGGCAATGCAGCTTGGAGAAAAAAGTTAGCATGGGACACACAGCTGCTAGCTAATACAAAAGTTCACACCAAGGTCAATCACCAAGGCACTCTGGCTATGGCTTAAAAAGAATGCCTGCAGAGGCGTTAGTCAAGAATCCCAACTTAGACACATACCCACTAAATAAGCCCAGTCCTCGGCCTGCTTCCTTCAGGCCTCCAGTTCCAGTGGATTAAGGAGTGACATGTGGGGAGCCCAGTGGGAACTCTGGGCTCAGAGAAGGACGAGCCAAAGTGAAAGCAAATGTCTAAAATGCATAGAGTGGATTATCCCATCTCTGTACCGACTACATTTGCAACAGCTCTCTACATCACACCATACTGATTAAAGAATCTCTCCTTTCCACTAGCCAAGATAGACCATCCATTCTAAAGGGCTTAAAAGAACTGGTAACAGTTCTGAAAATGACTTTCAAGTTGATTCCCAAGTGCTGCCAGTGTAACACATCAGTTAACAGAAATATAAGCAGCTAATTTGAAAGACTGCTTAAAAGACAGTGGCAGTGAGTTTGCTCCTTAGGAAGAGAGGCTGAGTCCAGTGACAAAAAAATATCCAAGTGGTGGAGGATGCAGGCAGTCATAGATAGCAAAGGCAGAAGGTAAATAGAGAGTGCGCTGGTGGTAAATGGTAACAGGCAATTTTTAAAGGCTGGTGGGATGATACATTACTAAAATTGTAGCATATGAAGCTATTGTGGTGTGTGTGGTTAGTCCAGGGCAAGCCTGAAGTACATAATATGACTATGAGTGGATGGTGGGCTCAAAAAAGCTGCTACAGTTAGTTCAGTAGTGTTGCGATTGCTGGACACTAGGGAGCCTTCTGAAGAGAAGAGGTGTCTGTGGTACATACCAGCTGTTGTCTTCTGCCAGTGATGCCCACCCAGGAGGCAGTCAAGCCAAGGCACTCTGATCTTAGTGCAGAGGATGGGACAGTACTGCAGTAGGAAAGGCAGTGAATGCTAGGAAAGGTCCACAGGCCAAGACCAAGAATCTAAATTAAAAACTCAGAGAAAGACGAGCAGAAGGGAAATCATGGCTCAAAGTCTTCAGCTCCCCAGCGTAACTCCCTTGCCAGCAGTCAGATGTAAAGATGAGCCATCTTTACAGCACCATCAACAGCATCAACATGGACAAAACCACAGCAGGAAGCTCCGCAAAGACAAATCCCAGTGAACTTGACCTGAGTCAGCCTGTGAGCCTGATGAAGCTGAAAAGTAAGGTGTGATGGCCTGCACATGCCCAGCCCAGGGAGTGGCACATTACAAGGTGTGGCCCTGCTGGAGTAGGTGTGCCACTGAGGGTGTGGACTTTAAGACCCTCATCCTAGCTGCCTGGAAGCCAGTATCCTGCAAGCAGCCTTCAGATGAAGATAGAACTCTCAGCTCCAGCTGTACCATGCCTGCCTGGCTGCCACCATGTTCCTGCCTTGAGAATAATGGACTGAACATCTGATACCTATAAGTCAGCCCCAATTAAATGTTGTCCCTATAAGAGTTGTCTTGGTCATGGTATCTGTTCACAGCAGTAAGACCCTAGCTAAGATATAAGGACTGTGTTTTTAAAGATTTCCCTATTTTTTTAAAAACCATATAACTTTTAAATTGGACACATTAAAGGTATTGCATCCAGCCAGACAGTCAGCGCACACGCTTTTAGCCTTTAATCCCAGCAGTTGGGTGACAAGGGCAGGCAGCCTGGTCTACAGAACAATTTCCAGGAGGGCTACACAGAGAAACCGTGTCTTGAAATCTTGAAGAAAAAAAGATGGGTAACTGCATTCCATCATCTCTGAAATCCTGTCTTCTTCAAACATGAGAAAGTGAAAAGCATTACTGGAATTGTTTAAGCTCTTCCAAATGGGTAGATGGCCAATACCAGGTATGGGAGAATGGGAATGCAAAGTTAAAGCTGTCAAAAGAAAGCACAACTGTGAGACTTTATTGGTTTCAAATGTCAGACGGTCCTGAACTAGTTTATCATTGTTTCCTCTGAGGCATGAATTGTTTTTTCCCTTGAGTTTCTGCTGTGTGTCAGACTCTGTAGATTTGGGAGGAAAAGAACCAAACAGTTTTTAGATAGGAGTTTAACTACTCAAGTCCAGCAGAGATTTGTATCTGGGTGGAAGATGATGCCAGACTTAGCAAATAAAAATACAAGATGCCTCAGTTAAATGTAAATTCAGATTAATAATGAAAACATTGCACAAATATCCCAAATAGCACACAAAATAGGTATACTAAAAGAAAACCATGCATGTCTGAAATGGAAGTTCAACTGGGTCTACATTTTTCTGACAACAATAATCCAGGCTTTTGTTTTCCATCCAGAGACACTCTAGAAACAAGAGTTGAAGATTCTGGGCTCTGCTCAATTTACCAAATTTTTCTATCAGTTTTAGTCACAGGAGACAAAGCCATTCATTCTACCTAACCTTTACCAAGCATACCTCATGGAACCAGTACTGACAGCATTCCTGTTTCCTTGTAGAAACCATTGATTGGAGATGTAAATCTACCCTGTCATATTAACAAAGGGAATAAGCTAGTAAGATTGCATCAATAACTTCCATCTCTGTCTGCTCAGACTGCCATCACTTCCTTGTGGTGGAAAAGGAGGGGAAAAAATCAAGTTGTCATCTTAGAGCTAGGACCTAAAAACCTGAAGTATTCTGCTGGTCAACCTATCTGCAAGGCAGCCAGAGAAAAGGTTGTCCCACCCCAAGAGCCACCCTTACAGAAAAGAGGAAAGAACAGATAGAGAGACAGAGTTCTACATGAACTGTGACCATGCCTGCCAACTTGATGATTCTCTGTATAATGTCAATAATTTCCCTTGACTTCTGTATAAGGTAGAAAATCTGTCCTAGTTCACCTATCTTTTGGGCTAGGCCTCTTTCTAAAACATTCCACAGAAGAGAGGAAAGGATTGAGGAAAAATATAGAAATCACTTTCTCCAGGTAGAGCCTCCTGGCCTCCCTGCCCTGGTTGAGGTTGCACAGTGCTTTGGCCCCCACTTTATTCTGCCCAGCTGGGATAATGAAGGACAGCATCAATCTCAACCACAGAGTCTCCACATCCCTCTGTGTGACTCCATGTGTCCAGACAGGCAAGAAGTTCAGCCTGCACTGCCTAGGTAATGACCAGCTCACAACTCCTATAATGGTCCATCTGTTTCTTGTTTGTTCAGTCTTGGAAACGTCACTGTAATCCTCTTAGCATCATGCAGGCTACCTGAGTAGAGACCTCATCTGCAGATAAGCAACTGAAACCTTACCCAAAATGCTGTTCTAACTCGATGACTACACCCTGAGACCAGTGCCCTGGTTTTGAAGAGGCTGGCAGAATATCTTTTTGACACTTCCTGTATTAGCATTCTATGGTGAGTGGAGTTTCCTAAATGCTGAAAACAACTGCCATGACCAACTTCAAAACACCTTGCAGCTGTGAAGAAGTACCAGATACCTGGAGTCAGACATCTTTGGGTTTACATACTGTCCTATTAGTTACGTGGCCTAAAGCAAGATACTTAATTGCTCTGAATCTACATCTTCTCAGCTATAAAACATTGAGAGTTATAGTAGTATGCTATTTCTTATGAGGTTGTGTGGGAATAAGTGAGTATATATGTCTAATACTGTGGAGTGTGGTTTATCATGGCCCCCTATGAGAGATGAAATCCGTGTCTTCTCCCATTGAGTGCCAATGGGTTGGGAACCGCTTTGACACAACCACTGTGTATGGTCAAGAGACCAGATCAGAAAAGCCACTCCCATCTGACAGTTTTCTTAGGAATCTTTACTAAGGAGTCAGCTCCAAGGTAACAGGCTGGTCCACCAGGATGGCATGCTGGACAGCTGCACGGGATATTCAGAAGCAAACCAGGCAGGGCCCCAGCAACAGGTTAGTCAACAGCCTGTCTCATCAAAGCCCAGAAGAGCCTTCAGGAGGTGACAATTCTGCCCAGCTCTTTCTAGATTCATCAGGACCCTGAGCACCAGAGTGTCTGGACCTGGCAGTGCCAGGGTAGCTTACCACGCAGCCACAGGAACCAGTAAGGATTCCTGATTTGATCACCTCCATCATCAGGGACATCCTAAATCAAGCAGATGCCCCTCACCTCCCTGTTGTGACTCCTAGGGAGTGTCATAGCTCAGATCTACCCCCGCCAAGTGGGTCCCCAGCCTTCCTCCTCCGGGAGCCTGGCTCCTTTCTGCTTTCAGCTGGGCTTCCTGTCTGGATAAACTTCAGATAAACACTTTAAAATTCTGTCCAGGAAGCTCACCAGCCTGAACATGTGAATCCTCCACCGTCTGCACAATTGAAAACAAGTTATATAATCTCCACTTTCTTAGGGTGGGACTGTGCAAGCTGGAGAGGCTGGGTTGCTTGGCGTCTGGAGTCCCATTTTAAGTAAATAGATGAGGTGATCTGTGAAGAAGGCAACTAATGAAGAGGGAGAGGCAGGAGCCCTGGGAAGCTATTTCTGTCTCTCACCAAGCACTCCTGTCGCTCGGGTTGCTGTTTAGTTCTAAGGAAGTGGATTATTTTTAATGTTTCTGAACAGAGCGTCTCCATGGCATCCATTATGTCCACATGCCTACAACTTGGGCCCCAAGTCTGAGTTCTCCAAAGCACGGGGACCAGCCCAAGCTGAGCCTGGAAGCGTGTTTTTCTTGCAATCATTTGTTCTTCAGCTACTGAAGCTATTTCTGGAACTCAATCTCCAGTGGAAATGTTAATTTTTGTGTCAGCTTCACTCCCCCTTTCTGCTTTGCTCTGAACCAATATGCTGGCCCATCCTTCTAGGACAATCAATGTCTTTGGGGTGGCATTTGCATCTTCAGGGAAATAGGTACAGACCAGAGATAAGCCCCCACAGGCATCATGATTGTGGCTGTGTCTTGTTCCCTGTCCCATACTCTCAGATGACACTGTGCCTGTGGTGTAAGTGGAAAACACTTACAGATTTAAAAGTATTTCAAAGACATTTAGGATTTTGAAATAGACATAACAACTGGTGTGCATGCTAAAAGCTGAGCGTAGCAGCACACACTGGGGATCCGAGCACTGTGGCACTTGAGGCAGTAGGACCGACAGTTTTAGGTCTCTAAAGAACCTGTCTCATGGCCAACAAATGGCTGGTCCAGCTTGAGGCCCATTCAATGAGAAGGAGCCTGCGCCTGACACTGTCTGGAGGGTCAGGACCCAGAGGCTGGACAGCCCAAGAGACTCAGTTAGAAAATGATTCCTAATGACATTTTGTTATACTGGTAGATTGGTGGCTGGCCCAACTGTCATCAGAGAGGCTTCATCTTATAATGGACAGAAACAGATGCAGAGATCCACAGGCAGACATTAGGTCTCGGGTAATCCTGCTGAAGTCGGGGAGGAATGGTTGTCAGAACCAGAGGGATTAAGGACATTCCAAGAAAACCCAAAGAATCAACCAACCTCTGCACATAGTGGGTCACAGAGACTGAAGAACTGACAGCAAAGCAGCCTGCAAGGGGCTGACCGAGGCTCTCTGTGGACAAGCTACAGTCCTGTAGCTCGGTCTTCTTGTGGGACTCCTAACGGAGAAAGGGGACTGTCTCTGAACCTTTTGCTTGCTAAAGGGGCCTTTCCTCCTACTGAGTTCCCTCATCTAGCCTCAATTCAAGAGGAGGAGCTTAGTCTTACTACAACTTGATATGCCATGGTTGGTTGATATCCACCGGAGCCCTGCCCTTTTCTGAAGAGAAACAGAGGAGTGGATGGGAGAGGCACAGAGGAGATGTAGGGAGACTGAGAGGAGGGAGGGGAAACCACAGTCAGGATGGAAAAAGAAAAAAAGAAAGGAATGAAGGAAAGAAGTGAGGAAGAAAGGAAGGAATGAAATGAATTAAAAAAATAAATAAAAAGAACTTGCCCCTCCCAAAACTTTCTGTGGGCCCAGAGAGATGACTCAGCAATGAAGGTGCTTGACACCAAGTCTGACAGCCATGTTTGCTTCCCAAGACCCATGAGGTAGAAAGATAGACTGACCTCAAAAACTCCCTAAAATGTATGCTATGACATAAGTGTATATACACATGTACACACACACACACACACACTTAATTCATTAACTATATCTCACTCAGCCTATCCATGAACCTCACAAGTGTCTCAATAGAGTCTTATAGACACAAGAAGATGCCTATGGCTAAAGTGTAGAAGCTATAAATCAGAGTTAGAGACTTGCTGGAGAGATGAAACCCTCCAGATGCAATTGACAGTCCGTGAACATGATTGGTTGCATGGCTGCTTCTCTCTGTGCTCAGCCTGCATCTATTTTAAGTTTGGGAAAACTTATTCTAATAGGAATGTGTTTTCTTGCCACTTTGAAGCACCTTAAAGGGTAAAGGGTTTGTGTGCACTCACAGTTTGAAGTCTGCATGGCCATCATGATGGGAAAGACAAAGAGATATGGGTCCAACCCGAGTAGTGGGAGCTCAAGACAAGGCTTGCTGCATCTCTCAGGACAAAAACTCAAAGGGCTCAAGTTGAAGCCAGAGGAAAATATGACCTTCAGATCCCAGCCCTGGAGACAGATTTCTGCTGTATGGGTGCCACGTACCCCAAGTTCTACAGCCTCCCAGAACAGTGCTATCAGCTAGGAACTAAGTGTGCAGATGTGTGAGCCTGTGGATGGTCTGAAACTTACTTAATAGAGTGCTTGCCTAGTGTAGTGGCTGGTTTTGTGTGTCAACTTGACACAAGCTACAGTCATCAGAGAGGAAGTCTCAGTTGAGTAAATGCTTCCATGAGATTCAGCTGTAAGACATTTTCTCAATTGGTAATCAATAGGGGAGGACCCAGTCCATGGTGGGTGGTGCCATCCCTGGGCTGGTGATTCTGGGCTCTGTAAGAAAGCAGACTGAGCAGGCTCTGAAGACCAAACCAGTAAGCAGAACTCCCATGGCCTCTGCATCAGCTTCTGCCTCCAGGATCCTCCCCTGCTTGAGTTTCTGTCCTGAATTCTTTCAGTAATAAACAACAATGTGGAAGTATAAGCTGAATAAACCCTTTCATTCCCAATTTGTTTCTTGGTCATGGTGTTTTGTTGCAACAATGACTGACTAGGGCACCTATCATGCACAAAGCCCTCATAAACCAGGCATTTCTGTAATCCTTCCTGCTCAAAATGTGGAGGTAAAGGGTCAGAAATTCAAGATCATGGGAAACCAGCCTGCTTCCATCTTAGGCTTAGAAGACACCTCATGGGCTGGAGAGATAGTTCAGTGGTTAAGAGCACTGACTGCTCTTCCAGAGGTCCTGAGTTCAATTCCCAGCAACCACATGGTGGCTCACAACCATCTGTAATGGGGTCTGGTGCCCTATTGTGGTGTGTATGAAGAGAGCAATGGTGGTGTACTCATATGCATGAAATAAATTAATAAATCTATTTAAAAAAAAAAGAGGAAGAAGACATCTCATAGTAAAAACAAACTAGGTTCATTCTTGTTTGTGATAAAACCGTTGTTTCTCAAGGGCAGGGCTATGCCCCACCTGCAACCTCAACTACAAACAGTTCTGTACTGACTATTCCAGAACTGGGAATCATGTCTTTGTTTTAAAAAGTTGTTTATAGCCATCTTGTAACCCTACCTTTGTGACGACCACCTCATTATGACCACCTTGTCCTTGCTTCAGGAGGTCCTTAGGACTAGCTTGTCATGCTTGTGTTCTGCCCCTATAACCCCACCTATGTCACCTGACAAATCCCCCCATTTGGAAACCCCTACCTCTATCTTTCTCACATCCCATGCTGACCTCTCAACCCTGCCTGAGGAGGACGAGGCCTGTGTACACAAATAAAAAAGCTTGTTTTAATTGCTTGCTTTAATTAATCTGGCCATGATGATTTGAGTCAGTGGTCTTCTTCTAACTTTGGGAACTAAGATACTTTAGTTTGTGGGAACTAGAAAGAAAATCAAGTGGAAAAAGCAAATTTTACTCTCTTAGAGAACCCTTGTTAAGTTCCCAGCATAGACAGGAGAGTTCTCAAACATCTGTAATGGGTGATTCAGTGACACCTTCTTTGGTCTCCATAGCTATGATGGTTTTATTATGCTTGGCCTAGGGAGTGGCAAAATTAAGAGGTGCGGCCTTGTTGGAGTAGGTATGGCTTGCTGGAGGAAGTGTGTCATTGCAGGTGGGGGCTTTAAGACCCTCATCCTAGAGAGACCCTAAGGGATTTTCCAGTCCCACACCTCCTTACAGATTCCCCCTCCCACCTGGGGTCAAGGCAAGACCAATGTTCCATTCTCCACCCTCAGGAACATTCTTGAGTAAAAAATTCTCAGAAGCCGGGCAGTGGTGGCGCATGCCTGTAATCCCAGCACTTGGGAGGCAGAGGCAGGTGGATTTCTGAGTTCGAGGCCAACCTGGTCTACAGAGTGAGTTCCAAGACAACCAGGGCTACACAGAGAAACCCTGTCTCGACAAAACCAAATCCAAAAAAAAAATTCTCAGAATACTCACTGACCCTCTGGAAAGTCCCATGTAGAATTCAAATGTCTGTCAGGCTTACTAGCCTGATTTAAAGGTCAATATGTTTAGCCAATAAGTTTGAATTGTAACCTTGCTGATGTAACCTGTGCCCCTAAAAAGTATAAAAACTGCTTATAATAGCCATTCATGGTCGCCTTTTTGTCACTTGCCTGGGGAGACTGATTGAGGGTTGACCCTGACATCAGGGGGGAAAAAGAGAGAGAGAAAAAAAGACCCTCATCCTAGCTCCATGGAAGCCAGCCTTCTAGAAGACCTCAGATGAAGATGTAGAACTCTCAGCTCCTCCTGTACCATGCCTGCCTGGATGCTGCCATACTCCAGCCTTGATGATAATGGACTGAACTTCTGAACCTGTATGCCAGTCCCAGCTAAATGTTGTCCTTATAAGAGTGGCCTTAGGCATTCTGACTGGTATTAGGTGAAATCTCAGGGTTGTTTTGATTTGCATTTCCCTCATGATTAATGACGTTGAACATTTCTTAAGGTGCTTCTCAGCCATTCAAAATTCTTCAGGTGAAAATTCTTTGTTTAGCTCTGTATCCCATTTTTTAATAGGGTTATTTTACTCTCTGGAGTCTACCTTCTTGAGTTCTTTGTATATATTGGATATTAGCCCTCTGTCGGATGTAGGGTTGATGAAGATCTTTTCCCAATTTGTTGTTTGCCATTTTGTCCTTTTGACAGTGTCCTTTTCCTTATAGAAACTTTGTAATTTTATGAGGTCCCATTTATCAATTCTTGATCTTAGAGCATAAGCTAAAAACTCAGGAGTCAGCAGGTGTTGGCGAGGATATGGAGAGAGAGGAACACTCCTCCACTGCTGATGGGATTGCAAGTTGGTACAACCACTCTGGAAATCAGTCTGACGGTTCCTCAGAAAACTGAGCATGACACTTCCGGAGGACCCTGCTATACCACTCCTGGGCATATACTCAGAGTATTTCCCAGCATGCAGTAAGGACACATGTTCCACTATGTTCATAGTAGCCTTATTTATAATAGCCAGAAGCTAGAAAGAACCCAGATGTCCCTCAATGGAGGAATGGATACAGAAAATGTGGTATATTTACACAGTGGAATACTACTTGGCAATTAAAAACAATGAATTCATGAAATTTTTAGGCAAATGGTTGGAACTGGAAAATATCATCCTAAGTGAGGTAGCCCAATCACAAAAGAATATACATGGAATGAAGTCACTGATAAGTGGATATTAATTAGCCCATAAGCTCTGAATACTCAAGACACAATTAACATATCAAATGATTCTTAAGAAGAAGGAAGGAGAGGTCCCTGGTCCTGGAAAGGCTTGATCCAGCATTGTAGGGGAATACCAGGACAGGGAAATGGGAGGGGGTGATTGGGGAATGGGCAGAGGGAAGAGAGCTTATGAGATTTATAGGGAGATGGGAACCGGGAAAGGGGAAAGCATTTGGAATGTAAACAAAGAATACGGAAAATAAAATAAAATAAAATAAAATAAAATAAAATAAAATAAGAACACATGAGGTACACCACTATTTAAGAGAGAGAGAGAGAGAGAGAGAGAGAGAGAGAGAGAGAGAGAGAAAGAAAGAAAGAAAGAAAGAAAGAAAGAAAGAAAGAAAGAAAGAAAGAAAGAAATAACAAAGAAACAAAGAAAGAAACAAAGAAAGAAAATATAAATCCAGAGAGTACAGTGTGAGTCCAGTCCTGGCTGGAGTGTTTTCTAGCTGGGTGGCATCTGGTG
Organism: Apodemus sylvaticus; assembly: GCF_947179515.1. Classification (NCBI taxonomy): domain Eukaryota; kingdom Metazoa; phylum Chordata; class Mammalia; order Rodentia; family Muridae; genus Apodemus; species Apodemus sylvaticus. The sequence goes on from NC_067479.1 coordinate 116,617,073, forward strand.
GGATGTCACATATCTCCAGGACAGAATTCTCGGTTGTAAATTGGGAGGATTGGACTCTTGTTGTAACCCGGAAACCTTAGAAAACTCTCCTCCTTTCTAATTAAACCCCTGATTAAGAAGGAAAAAAAAAGAGTTGCCTTAGTCAAGGTGTCTGATCACACAGCAATAAAACCCTTTAAGGCAATGGCCAAACCAACTTTTTAGACAAAAACCATATCCTATTAAAATATGATATGAATAAAAAATTAAAAACCCTTAAAATCCATGAATCTGTGGGCTGTATGTCATATTACCACCAGGTGCACATGGTGCTGGGAAAAAAGAATTTGAAACCAAGAGACAAAGGCCTCCTAGCGATTTTGATGTTATTAATATTTTTAAAAGGCAGCAACCTAAGCAGTCAGACTTTGGTGCCCAAGGATACAGGGAAGCGAGGAAAAAAAAAAAAAAAAAAACTCAGGAATGCCACACTGGGAAGTCCAATTACACTCTCTGTATACCATATGTAAGCCGTACCTAAGGAGGCCAGAAGAGAGCATTGAACCCCTGGAACTGAGTTACTGATGATAATGAGCTGCCACAGAGGTGCTAGGAGTCAAACCTTACAGAATACAGCTGTTACATTCCAACAATGGGTGTTTACTCTCAGAGAAGTTGAGAACCTGGTAATTGATCCATCCATCTGCTGGGTGCCTGGACAATCCCATTCTGACACCAGGGGCCTGGAGGATTCCTGGAGAGCTCCTGGTCTTCCATCCACATCAGAAGCCCATGGGGCTAGAGAGATGGCTCAGTGGTTAAGAGCACTGTCTGTAGACATTGGAAATTAGCCCTCTATCAGATGTAGGGTTAGTAAAGCTCTTTCCCCAATTTGTTGGTTGTGGTTTTGTTCTATTGACTGTGTCCTTTGCAGTTTTATGAGGTCCCATTTGTCGATTCTAGTTCTTAGAGCATAAGCCATTGGTGTTCTGTTCAGGAACAAGATTGGTCCCCACTTTTTCTGCTCTATAAGCTTCAGTGTGTCTGGTTTTATGTGTAGATCCTTGATCCACTTGGACTTGAGCTTTGTACAAGGAGATAAGAATGGGTCGATTTGCATTTTTCTGCATGCAGACCTCTAGTTGATCCAGCACCATTTGTTAAAAATGCTGTCTTTTTTCTCACTGGATGTTTTTAGCTCCTTTGTCAAATATCAAGTGACCGTATGTGTGTGGGTTCTTTTCTGGGTCTTTACTAACCCTACATCCGATAGAGGGCTAATATCCAATGTATACAAAGAATTCAAGAAGTTAGTCTCCAGAGAGTCAAATAACCCTATTAAGAAAATGGGGTACAGTGCTAAACAGGGAATTCTCAACTGAGGAAACTCAAATGGCTCTAAAGCACCTAAAGAAATGTTCAGCACCCTTAGTTATCAGGGAAATGCAAATCAAAACAACACTGAGATTCCACCTCACACCAGTCAGAATGGCTAAGATGAAAAACTTAGGGAACAGCAGTTGCTAGAGAGGATGTGGGGGAAAGGGAACACTTCTCCATTGTTGGTGGGATTGCAAGCTGGTAAAACCACTCTGGAAATCAGTTTGGCAATTCCTCAGAAAATTAGACATAGTACTACCTGCATACCCAGCTATACTACTCATGGGCATATACCCAGAAGATGCTCCACATGTAATAAGGACACATTTCCACTATGTTCATAGCTGCCTTATTTATAATAGCCAGAAGCTGGAAAGAACCCAGATGTCCCTCAACAGAGGAATGGATACAGAAACTGTGATATATATACAAAAACAATGAATTCATGAAATTCTTAGGCAAATGGATGGAACTAGAAAGTGTCATCCTGAGCGAGGTAACCCAATCACAAAAGAACGCACATGGTATGCACTCACTAATAAGCAGATATTAGCTCAAAAGCTCAAAATAAACAAGTTACAATTCACCCAGCACAGGAAGCTCAAGAGGAAGGAGGACTTAAGTGAGGGTGCTTTGGTTCCTCTGAGAAAGAGAACAAATACTCACAGGAGCAATAAGGGAGACAATGTGTGGAGCAGAGACTGAAGTAAAAGTCACCCAGAGACTGCCCTACCTGAGGATTCATCCTATAAACAGTCAACAAATCCCAACACTATGACAAGAAACATATACCAAAAGGAGCATGCCATGGTTGTCTCCAGAGGGGCCCTGCTAGAGCCTTACAAATACAGAGGCAGAAGCTAGCAACCAACTATTGGGCTGGGCGTGGGGTCCCCAATGGAGGAGCTGGAGGCATGGTCCGGAGAAGCTGAAGGAGTTTACAGCCCCATGGGAAGAACAATGACTTCAGCCACCCAGTTGCCCCAAGACTCCCAGGGACTGGACCATCAACCAAGGGGTACACATGGTTCCAGACAAAAATGTGGCAGAGGTAGGCCTTGTTGGACATCAGTGGGGGGAGTGGTCCTTGGTCAGGTAAATGCTCAATAGAGGCCCCAACAAAGGGAAACCAAGGGGGGGAGGTGAGAGTGTGTCGGGTGGAGGGGCATACATGTGGAGGCAGGGGGTGGGAGGAGGGGTTGGGGGGATCTTTGGGGAGGGGAGTAATCAGGAAAGGTTTTACCATTGGCAATGTAAATGAAGATATATTCAACAACAACAAAAAAAACAAGTGCCAGCCCTAGACAAGTCACTTGTACCACCCACTCTAAGGGGTGCTTGTAGAAGAGAGAGACTATGGGACATGGGAAACAGGGACAGCAGTGAAACACCACCCCCAAACTTGATCTAGCTACTGTGGTCATTAACTCACAGCACCTGCTCTGAGCCCACCTGCCCACAACTGGCCAGAGCAACAATCAGTCATGGAAGAAGAAGGAGCTCCTGGAGCCTCCCCTGGACCCCTGAACTATGGCTGCTGAAGGTTCTGGAAGAGGATTCAATGGCTTTAATGTTGGCTCCACCTGACAGCAGCAAACCCATGGTCACAACAATGGCAGAGGTTAATCTTGCTGGGCCACAAAGTTAATGAACTAAAAATTTAAATGAATTGTAAAAGCATGTGAATTCGATAGAGGCCTGTGTAAGGGTTGGAGTGTGAATCAAGGGTTCAGAGGGTGAGAAATGGGGTCATCAACATACAAAGTATGAACATGTAACTTTTAAAATATTGGTAAAAATTTAAATCCTCACAAAATACTGTTAAATGTATGTCAAAGAAACACCTACATGCCACGTTTAATGTGTCACTATGCATAATAGCCAAGACATTGATTCAACCAGTGTCCACATTATATACAATGTAATGCCACTCTTCCATAAAATATTAGAAACCTATCACTTGTATAGTAGACAGAGCTAGATGGTGCTACAATAAGTAATATAATTCAGCATAGAAAGACAAACACTGAATATTCTCGCACATGGACGCTTGGATAGTTTAGCTCATGAAAATAGAAAATAGAATAAATGTTAGCAGACCCTGGTAAGGGTGTGTGATGGTGGACAGAGATGGCCATATGTCCCTGGGAGCAGTGGGTAAAAGGAGCATGTCTAATGATCTATATAGAACATGGCTGGTAACTGGTAAGGAGCATGTCTAATGATCTATATAGGATGTGTCCTGATAGCTATATAGAACATGACTGGTAACTGGTAAGGAGCATGTCTAATGATCTATATAGGATGTGTCCTGGTAACTATATAGAACGTGGTCTGGTAACTAGTAAGGAGTGTGTCTAATGATCTATATAGGATGTGTCCTGGTAACTATATAGAACGTGGTCTGGCAACTATATAGAATGTGGTCTGGTAACTATATAGAACGTGGTCTGGTAACTGGTAAGGAGCATGTCTAATGATCTATATAGGATGTGTCCTGGTAGCTATATAGAACATGGCTGGTAACTGGTAAGGAGTGTGTCTAATGATCTATATAGGATATGTCCTGGTAACTATATAGAACGTGGTCTGGTAACTGGTAAGGAGTGTGTCTAATGATCTATATAGGATATGTCCTGGTAACTATATAGAACATGGTCTGGTAACTGGTAAGGAGCATGTCTAATGATCTATAAAGAATGTGGTCTGGTAACTGTTTGCCCACAGGTGGTTCTGTGTTTTTAAACAGCCTACAAAGGATTCTGAATGTTCATCAAACAAGGAAATGAAGATATCTGCAGTAAGGATCTGCCAGTCTCCCAGATCTGATCATGACACTATGTGGAAATACAGCATCATAAGCAGGTAGAATTATCATGTGTCAGTCTTTTAAAATCAGTAGTAAATACTTACTCCATGGTTGGTATCTAGTTAGGAAAACAGAACTATTTCAAAATCATGACCTTTGCTATGCCTGATAATTTTCTAAAAAGAAATATAGAACATTTGAACAAAACAATTAACAAATTTAATCTCCTGGATATATAAAAGAACATTAAACATGGTGTCCCTGAAGACCTGTTCTTTCTGAGAAGAGGTAAATTGGGGATGGCTGTGGATGTGGTGGAAAGGAGAGGAAGACAGAGGGATTGGGGGAAGGGAAAGGAAACTACAGTGAGGGTGTAATACTTGAGAGAAAAAGAAATATAAGACAAAATTCAAGCCCAATGAGTAGAAACATGAATTCTTGCTGGGTATGATGGTGTGCATCTATACTCCCAGCCTGTGGAAGTTGAGGCAGGAGGATCACTAGCTCTAAGCCATCCTCTCCCTCACACTAAATTTTAAAACTGCAACTGCAACCAAAAAGAAATGGAACTAGGACATAGCTCATTGGTAGAGCACTTGCCCAGTGAGCACAACCTTCATTCATGAAAGAAGGAAGAAGCTGGGTGGTGGTGGTGCACTCCGTTAGCTCCAGAAGTCAGGAGGCAAAGGCAGGCAGATTTCTGTAAGTTCAAGGCTACCCTAGTCTACAGAGCTAGGACTAGGACAGCTAGGACTATACAGAGAAACTCTTTCTTAAAAAAGAAAGAACGAAAGAAGAGATCAATAAACTTAATAATAATGATGATAATGATACTAATACTATTATTAGAGACTGGAGACATGCAGAAATTTTAAGAAAAACAAAAGTACATAATAAAGTTAAACTGATTCTTGGAGAAAATATTACAAATACAAGAAACAAAAAATGTCAAAATGTCTCAGTACATGCATTAAAATGATACAATAGCATCCAACACAATTCAACTGCCATCAATATTTGTAGTTACATTATTCAAATTGAAAAGAAGGATTAAGCATGGCAGACTTTATTGAGCAGATAGCCTCACAGCCAACACAAAAGACTCTGGATATAACCCACAGAAAACTGCAGGGAAGAAAAGGTTATTTTAATAAATGCTACTGGAAACAAAGCCAAATAGAAAAAGGTAAACCAAGTCATCCCTTCCTTTTCTTTGAAAAGCATGCTCTTTTATTGAAAAGGGAAGTAAAAACATTTTACGATAAAATTGAAGATTTATGTGGAAAATATTTCTGATAAAATTATAGAAAAATGTAGAGCAACATGTTAAACTTGAAGATTATCATGGAAATTTTTATATAGATATAATAATGGTAGGCATAAAAAATATTCCTAAGTTGATTGAAAGTGAAATTATAAACATTTTCTGATAAACTTGAAGATTTATATGAAAATGTTTCTGATATAATTGAAGATATATATAGAAAAACATGTTAAAATTGAAGATTATCATGGAAAATATACAGATAAAATGGTAGGCATAAAAATAATTATAAGTTGATTGAAAGTGGAATTATAAACATTTTCAGGTAAAATTGAAGATTTACATGGAAAATATTTCTCATAAAATTCAAGAAATATATAGAAAAACAGGTTAATATTGACTATTTCATGAAAAATTATACAGATAAAATGGTAGACATAATAAACCTTTCTAAATTAATTGAAGGTAGAATTAAAAACATTTTTTGATAAAATTGGAGATTTCCATGGAAAACATTTCTGATAAAATAGAAGAAATATATAGAAAAACATGTTAAAATTAAAGATTAACATAAAAATAATGAAGATAAAATGGTAGACATAAAAATAAATTACTAAGTTAATTGAAAGGAATTACAAACATTTTCTGGTAAAACTGAAGATTTACATGAAAAATATTTCTGTTAGTCTATGTCTTTTTATTGGGGAATTGAGTCTGTTGATGTTAAGAGATATTAAGGAATAGTGATTGTTGCTTCCTGTTATTTTTAATGTTATTTTTATGTTTGTGTGGGTATCTTATTTTGGGTTTGTTGGAAGAAAATTACTTTCTTGCTTTTTCTAGTGTGTAGTTTCCCTCCTTGTGTTGGCATTTTCCATTTTTTATCCTTTGTAAGGCTGGATTTGTGGAAAGATGTTGTGTAAATTTGGTTTTATCATGGAATATCTTGGTTTCTCCATCTATGGTGAATGAGAGTTTTACTGGGATGGCATATGTGTTCTCTTAGGGTCTGTATGAGATCTGCCCAGGATCGTCTAGATTTTATCGTCTCTGGTATAATTTTGATAGGTCTGCCTTTATGTTATTTGACCTTTTTCCCTTACTGCTTTCAATATTCTTACTTCATTTGCCTTAGGGTAGAATGTTCTATAAATATCTGTTAGATCCATTTGGTCCACAACTTCAGTTAGTTTCACTGTGTCTCTGTTTAGTTTCTGTTTCCATGATTTGTCCATTGTTGAGAGTGGGGTGTTGAAGTCTCCCACTATTATTGTGTGGTGTGCAATGTGTGCTTTGAGCTTTAGTAAAGTTTCATTTATGAATGTGGGTGCCCTTGTCTTCAGAGCACAGATGTTCAAAATTGAGAGTTCATCTTGGTAGACTTTTCCTTTGACCAGTATGAGGTGTCCCTCCTCATCTTTTTTGACAACTTTTGGTTGAAAGTCAATTTTATCCAATATAAGAATGTCCACTCCAGCTTGTTTCTTGGGACCATTTGCTCGGAAATTTGTTTTCCAACCTTTGACTCTGAAATAGTGACTGCCTTTGTCACTGAGGTGGGTTTCTTGTATGCTGCAATATGTTGGGTCCTGTTTATGTATCCAGTCTGTTAGTCTATGTTTTTATTGAAGAATTGAGACCATTGATGCTAAGAGATATTAAGAAAAAGTGATTGTTGCTTACTGTTATCTTCTTTGTTAAAGGTGAAATTTTGTTTGTGTAGCTATCTTCTTTTTCGGTTTGTTGAAAGAAGATTACTTTATTGCTTTTTCTAGGGTGTGGCTTCCCACCTTGTGTTGGTATTTTCCACCTATTATCCTTTGTAGAGCTATATTTGTCAAAAGATATTGTGTAAATTTGCTTCTGTCATGTAATGTCTTGTCTTCTCTGTCTATGGTAATTGAAAGTTTTGCTGGGTATAATAGTCTGGGCTGACATTTATGTTCTCTTAGGGTCTGTATGACATCTGCCCAGGATCTTCTAGCTTTCATAGTGTCTGGTAAGGAGTCTGATGTAATTCTAATATGTCTGTCTTTATATGTTTCTTGACCTTTTTCCCTTACTGCTTTTAATATTCTTTCTTTGTTTAGTGAATTTGGTATTTTGATTATTATGTGATGGGAGGACTTTCTGTTCTGGTCCAGTCTGTTCTGAGTTCTGTAGGCTTTTTGTATGTTCATGGGCATCTCTTTCTTTAGGTTAGGGAAGTTTTCTTCTATAATTTTATTGAAGATATTTATTGGCCCTTTAAGATGCAAATCCTCACTCTCTTCTATACCTATAATCCTTAGGTTTGTTCTTCTCATTGTGTCCTGGATTTCCTGGAAGTTTTTGGTTACAAGCTTTTTGCATTTTGCATTTTCTTTGATTGTTGAGTCAATGTTTTCTATGGAATCTTCAACATCTGAGATTCTTTCTTCTATCTCTTGTATTCTGTTGTTGATACATACTTCTATGACTCCTGTATTCTTTCCAAGGTTTTCTATCTCACTTTGTGATTTCTTTATTGCTTCTACTTCCATTTTTAGATCCTGGATAGTTTTGTTCAGTTCCTTCACTTGTGTTTTCCTGAAATTCTTTAAGGGATTTTGTGTTTCCTTTTTAAGGACTTCTATCTGTTGTCCCATGCTCTCCTGTGTTTCTTTTAGGGATGTTTTTGATTCTTCTTTAAGGGCTTCTGCCTATTGACCCATGTTCTCCAGTAATTCCCTATGGGATTTTTGTGTTGCCTCTTTAAGGGCTTCTACCTGTTGACTCATGTTCTCCCGTATTTAAGGGAATTTTGTGTTTCCTCTTTAAGTGCTTCTACATATTGACCCATATTCTCCTGTATTTCTTTAAGGGAGTTACTTATGTCCTTCTTGAAATCCTCTATCAGCAACATGAGATGTGATTTTTAAATCTAGCTCTTGTTTTTTTGTTTGTTTGTTTGTTTGTTTGTTTGTTTGTTTTTTGGTGTGTTGGAGTATCCAGGATTTGTTGTTGTGGGAGAACTGGGTTCTGAAGGTGCCATGTTGCCTTGGTTTCTGTTCGTAATGATCTTGCATTTGCCTTTTGCCATCTAGTTTTCTCTGGTGTTAGCTGGTCTTGCTGTCTCTGATCTTGGCTTATCTGTGTATATGTACTCTTGGGATTCCCATTGTCTCTATGCACACAGGTATGTAGGCTACCCTGGGAGACCAGCTCTTCTGTGTTCCCAGGCCTCTCCACACTCCAAATGACCTGCATGCGGTTAGTTCTCTAGACAGTATTAGGAGATGGTGTCTTCACTATGGCAGACATGGCAAGATGCTACCACAGCAGAAAGAGTAAATGGCCTGAGTGGCTAGTTCTCTAGGAAGTATTAGGAGATGGTGTCTTCATTGTGGCAGACCTGGCAAGATTCTACCACAGCAGAAAGAACAAATGTCCTGAGTGCAGATGGTTTTCTCAGAAGTATCAGGAGATGGTGTCTTCACTGTGGCAGACCTGGCAAGATTCTGCCACAGCAGAAAGGGTAAATGCCCTGGGTGGCTGGATCTCAAATGCCCTGGGTGGCTGGTTCTCAAATGCTGTGGGTGGCTGGTTCTCTAGGAAGTACCAGGAGATGGAATATTCACTGCAGCAGACCTGGCAAGGTTCTTCCCCAGCAGAAAGGAGGGAAAGGTTCTTACCAGCAAGCCTGATGACATGAGTTCAATCCTTAGGATGCAGTTGGTAGAAGGAGAGAACCAACGCTGACCTCACAAAGGCTCCCTAGCAGGTGCCTTCCCTTATCAACCCCTTACACATACATGCACACAAATAAAATATATAAATGTAATTTTCAACTATTAAAAATAAGAAATCAAGGCTACATTGTGCTTTAATTAGTATAACTAGAAAATACTGTGAAGTATGTCTTCAGGTGTACATCCGTCTGTATACAGGCCTAAATGTATCTTTATATTTTATTTAGTGAACACCTGCTTCAGATCAGTTCCTAGAGTTAGAGCCTAAGGAAAGGTATGTATTAGCATATAGGTGAGCTTCAGAAAAGGCCTGACGTGTATTTCTCCCATTCTAAGAGCATTTCTCTACGTTCTCTCCACACTGAGTGCTCTTGTTGTTGCCAATTTTGGATCATTACTTCATAATTGGCACACAATTCAGTGATCTGCTCTCTCCATGAAACCCATTCTCCTAATCATAGATAGAACAGTCGATTTTCTTCTGCAGTGTAAGAGACAGAACTCCCTGCCTACTGTGCAAAACCATTCCATCCTCAGGAGACACTATCTCCCCTGTAGTGGCTTCCGCAGGGATTTTCAGAAATACAATGTGTACAGACATCTGGGATGAACCACTCTGTTAAAAGACAGCACTGTCCAACACGTGGCTACCCCATTTCCTTTCTCCCAAATACCTGCAATAGACCTTAATGCATAAGCAGAGCTAAATATTTAACATTCCCTCTCCAGAGTGACTCCTAAGGGTTCAGAAACAGACAGGCAGAATGCAATCAGCTACAGATGGGCATCCTCCCATCCCACTCAACTGCTTCTCATTCCAGGTCATCTAGACTATGTATGTCTAGAGTCTAGTCCTTACCCTCCTAGTGTCTGTTGCTCCTGAAGATGCTACACCTCAAAGTAGCAGAGAGATAGCAGATGAAGTTGGCAACCATATCTGAAGCGCCCAGCCCTGATGCACCAGCACTCTATCAAACTTGACTTCCCTGTCTTGAATTGGCATTATAAGGACTGAGCACAGCTAGTTCGAAATGGAGCAAGCACATAACCCCAAGTGTGGTGGTTCCAGAATCAATGCCTGATTCACTGTATTATGAACTTCAAAGTAAAAGCAATATACAGCAAACCAGTACCCAACATCAAACTAAATAGAGAGGAACTTGAAGCAATCCTACTAAAATCAGGGACTAGACAAGGCTGCCCTCTCTCTCCATATCTATCCAATATAGTACTTGAAGTTCTAGCTAGAGCAATAAGACAACAAAAGGAGGTCAAAGGGATACAAATTGGAAAGGAAGAAGTCAAATTATCACTATTTGCAGATGATATGATAGTATACTTAAACGACCCAAAAAATTCTACTGGAGAACTCCTACAGCTGATAAACAACTTCAGCAAAGTGACTGGATATAAAATTAACGCAAACAAATTAGTAGCCTTCCTATAGCCAAAGGATAAAAAGACTGAGAAAGAAATTAAGGAAATGACACCTTTCACAATAGTTACAAACAATATAAAGTTTATTGGTTTGATTCTAACCAAACAAGTGAAAGATCTGTATGACAAGAACTTCAAGTCTCTGAACAAAGAAATTGAAGAAGACCTCAGAAAATGGAAATATTTCCCATGCTCATGGATTGGCAGGATTAATATAGTAAAAATGGCCATCTTGCCAAAAGCAATCTACAGATTCAATGCAATCCTCATTAAAATTCGAACTCTGTTCTTCACAGAGTTAGAAAGAGCAATTCTCAAATGCATCTAGAATTACAAAAAAACCCAGGATAACTAAAACTATTCTCAACAGTAAAAGAACTTCTGGGGGTATCCTGGACCTCAAGCAATACTACAGAGCAATAGTGATAAAAACTGCATGGCATTGGTACAGTGACAGGCAGGTAGATCAATGGAATAGAATTGAAGACCCAAAAAAGGAACCCACACACCTATGGTCACTTGATATTTGACAAAGGAGCTAAAACCATCCAATGGGAAAAAAAAGATAGCCTTCTCAAATGCTGCTCATTCAACTAGCGGTTAGCATGCAGAAGAATATAATTGGATCCATTCTTATCTCCTTGTACAAATCTCAAGTCCAAGTGGATCAAGGATCTACACATAAAACCAGATGCACTGAAACTAATAAAAATTAAAGTGGGGAAGAGCCTCTAGCACATAAGCACGGGGGAAAATTTCCTGAACAGAACAGCAATTGCTTATGCTCTAAGATCAAGAATTGACAAATGGTATATTTGTTTGATTCTCATAAAATAGCAAAGTTTCTGTAAAGCAAAGAACACTGTCAATCAAACAAAATGGCAACCAACAAATTGGGATAAGATCTTTACCAACCCTACATCAGACAGAGGGCAAATATCCAATACACACAAGGAACTCAAGAAGTTAGACTGCAGAGAACCAAATAACCCTATTAAAAATGGGGTTCAGAGCTAAACAAAGTATTTTCAACTGAAGAATATCGAATGGCTGAGAAGCACCTAAAGAAATGTTCAACATCCTTAGTCATCAGGGTAATGCAAATCAAAACATCCCTGAGATTTCACCTCACACCAGTCAGAATGGCTAAGATAAAAAAAAATCAGGAGACAGCAGGTGCTGTCAAGGATGTGGAGAAAAATAAACACTCCTTCACTGCTGGTGGGATTGCAAACTGTTACAACCACTCTGGAAATCAGTTTGGCAGTTCCTCAGAATACCGGACATTGTACTACCCGAGGACCCTGCTGTACTACTTCTGGGCATATATCCAGAGGATTCTCCAGCATGTAATAAGGATACATGTTCCACTATGTTCATAGCAGCCCTATTTATAATAGCCAGAATCTGGAAAGAACCCAGGTGTCCCTCAACAGAGGAATAGATACAGAAAATGTGGTACATTTACACAATGGAATACTACTTTGCTATTAAAAACAATGAATTTATCAAATTCTTTGGCAAATGGATGGAACTAGAAAATATCATCCTGAGTGAGGTAACCCAGTCACAAAAGAAGGCACATGGTATGCACTCACTGATAAGTAGATATTAGCTCAGAAGCTTGGAATACCCAAGACACAATTCACAGATCAAATGAAGCTCAAGAAGAAGAAAGACCAAAGTATGGATACTCTGGTCCTTCTTAGAAGGGGGAACAAAATGCCCACAGGAGGAGATACAGAGACAAAGTGTGGAGCAGAGACTGAGGGAAAGATCTTCCAGAGACTGCCCCACCTAGGGATCCATCCCATATACAGTTACCAAACCCAGACACTATTGTGGATGCCAAGAAGTGCTTGCTGACAGGAGCCTGATGTAGCTGTCACCTGGGAGGTTCTGACAGTGCCTGACAATACAGAGGGGACACTCTCAGCCAAACATTGAACTGAGCACAGAGTCCCCAATGGAGGAGCTAGAGAAAGGACCCAAGGAGCTGAAGGGGTTTGCAGCACCATAGGATGAACAACTATTTGAACTACCCAGTACCCAAAAGCTTCCAGGAACTAAACCACTAACCAAAGAGTACACATGGAGGGACCCATGGCTCCAGATGCATAGGCAGCAGAGGATGGCCTTGCTGGACATCAAAGGGAGGAGAGGCCCTTGGTCCTGAGAAGGCTAGGTGACCCAGTATAGGGGAATGCCAGGACAGGGAAGCGGGAGTGGGTGGATTGATGGGAAACAGCAGGGGTGGAGAGATGGGTTAGGGGATTTTGGGGGTTGGGAACCAGGAAAGGAAACAACATTTGAAATGTACATAAAGAATATATCTAATAAAAAATTTTAAAAAATAAAGTAAATCAAGTAAAAACAAAAACATGAAAAACAATGGAAACTGTTCTTATGACTGGAAATGCCTCAAGTAGTAAAAATCAGCCTGGTTCTGTTCCCTTGAGAATATCTGAGAGATTTTTCAAAAGTACAAGGGGTTTTTCCTCTGTCTCTGGTGCTGAGTGGCTTGTTAAAAGTTTGCTAAACTTAATGCGATATAAACCTTGCTGGAGGTTCTAACATGACAGAACCTAAAGCCAAAACTAAAGGCTGGCCTGGAGGACCACGAACACCAATTCTCTAACAATACAAAGGCTCAACTCTAAAAACAAAATGCTTGGCAAATAGCATCCAACAATCCCCACAGGTACCAATTCAGCTGTAAAAGTGTGCTTCAACGTTTAAAACAACAAAAATCAACTTAGGAATCAACCATCCAGACAGCACTCAGGTTCCAGGGTGTTGACTCACAATACATCATTTGATCCACTGCTGACTTCCAAGAAACAAAACTCAACAATGTGATTACTATAAAAATAACATAAAAACTCTAATCAAACCAGATGTGGTGACTTAGGTCAGTAATCCCAGCACTCGGAGACTAAGAATGTACAAGCTGAAGGTGACTTGAGAGAGCTCTCTTTAAAAAGCCAAGGTCAGAATCAGGGCAAGCCAATGCTAGAGGTAGTTCAGAGGGAGCGCTTGTGCAGCAACTGCAAAGCCCTGGGCAGATGCAAGGCTGTCAAGAAAAAAAATCTAACCAGAAGAGAATGGATTGATTTAAGTTTTGAAATTTATTTAACCTTTGAAAGGTTTGGTTTTGTTTTTGCTACTGTTGCAACAGTTTCACTTTACTTTTGTTTGGAAGTTTTAGTGAAGTTGGTGTTCATTTCCTCATTTGTTAGAGAGGAGTCTGTGCTGAGCCCTCTAAGCAGTGCCAGGACCATGGAGGAACTAGCTTGTCCTTCCAGTGTGTTACAATTGATTGAATAACAATAAATGTACAAGGTATAGTGTTAGGACCCAGTGGTTGCCTCACCAACCACGTGAACACCGAAGTCAGTCAGACAGAGATAGTTTATTGAGCATTAGCCCCAGGACCGATTGGTTAGGGCCGTAGACCAGACTCAGGAGCTGATTACAACCCCAAGTCATAATCCTACAGAGCTTCTGAGCCTGAAACGCACAAACACCTGTGCCTTTCAAAGAAGCCAAACAAGTTATTCCACCAATCGGAATTTAGGGGCGGGAGACTTCCTGAGGAAGTCTTTGTGGTACACTTCTTCTGCTCCCATTGGTTGGGTTATTCAACTGTGAGGGGAGTGACTTGCCTTGCCTAGCATTCTTGTCCCAACTTGCCAATTGGAATGTCAGTTCCATGTACATATATCTTTCTGCCAAGCAGGATGTCAGTTCCTTGACAGTCTTAGGTCCAAAGCATTTCTAACTGACCTCTATTGTGGTTGGCTTCCACGGCCACCAAAGCTTAACAGAATTTGGGTGAAGAAGTCCCTAGTAACAGTACATGAGAGGGTTTCCTAGTAACAGTAGTAACAACATATGAAATAGTTTCCCTTATAACATTAGTAACAACATAAAATGGCTTGCTAGGCAGGCAACAGTTACCCACACCTAAACAATAGCAGTTTTAATGACATGAAATTGTTGTAAAAAAAATCTACCTACAATAGCAGGCACAAGTTCTTTATTCCAATTTTAATTAATATTAATACCTCTCATCACATCACACAGTAAATATATCTGTATGTCTGTGTATGTCTGTATGGGTCACAGAGTAACGCATGTCGAAGAGGCTGCAGCACGCTCAGGAGGCCTCAGAAGTGAGAAAGAGTCTGTGTAGAGGAGAAAAGCACCAGCTCGCCAGGGCTCAGCAGTTACTGGCTGCCAGTGTGGGAGGAGCTGAAGGAGGGGGCAGATGATCAAAATACGGGAGGAAAAAGGCTTAAAAAAGGAAGTGTGAAATGATTACCATGAAACTTTGATCACTCTTACTCCAGAAGGTAAAGTCAGCTTGAATCTATAAAATCCTTTTGACAAACAGAAAATCAAATCATCATAAATGATTTTTTAAAAAGAAAAAACTAAGCCTTTAATCCTGCGCTCAGGGTTCTGGAGAGATGACTTGGCGGCTAAGAGCAGTGACTGCTCTTCCAGAGGTCCTGAGTTCAATTCCCAGCAGCCACTTGGTGGCTCACAACCATCTGTAAAGGGATCCGATATACTCTTCTGGAGTGTCTGAAGACAGCTACAGTGTGCTCATATAAGTAAAAATAAATAAATCTTTCTTTAAAAAAAAAAAATCCTGCACTCAGGAGGTAGAAGGCAGATCTGAGTTCAAGGCCAACCTCGAATTCAGAATGAGTTCCAGAACACCCAGGGCTACACAGAGAAACCTTGTCTCAAAAACAAAAACAAAACAAAACAAAAAATGTAGAGAGTATCAGCAGGCACCGAAAGCAGGTGAAAAACCCGGAGAGGCCCTTCAGCCATGCCTGCCACCGCGATGTGCAAGTGTGTGGTGGAGAGATGGGAAAGAGAGGCGGAATCAATCATTTGAGCACTAAGAAGAGAGGTGGAACCGGAAACGAGGGTGGGACAGAATGACCCAATGTTAGCAGCCTGTGCTGCCCCCTGAGGCCATAGCCAAGCCTGCCAGTCCTGCCGCTGAGGGTCATGTCTGAGTCCATGGCCCTGTAGCAGCAGGGGCATGAATCAACGTCATGGCTCTTGTTACCACCAAAGGTCATGCAGACATCCTGGTCTGAGCTGCCTCCTGAGACCATGTTGATGTCCAAGGACAGTGCAGAGCTGGGCCTGCCCTTCACTGGCTGCAGCACTCAGGAGAGGGCCCCTCACCTCCCCTGGGCAACACAGTAGAGCGTGACCTGGTAGTGGGGACCCAGGTGAGCTGGCCCCACCTCTCATCTGCCGTAGGGTGGTGAGGGCATATAAGTAGGAGAGCTGGCCCTACACCTTGCTTGAGCAAAGCAGGAAAGCTGTACCTGTTGGGAGGGGTGCAGGAATACTGGCAGCTGAC
Organism: Apodemus sylvaticus; assembly: GCF_947179515.1. Classification (NCBI taxonomy): domain Eukaryota; kingdom Metazoa; phylum Chordata; class Mammalia; order Rodentia; family Muridae; genus Apodemus; species Apodemus sylvaticus. The sequence goes on from NC_067479.1 coordinate 116,633,044, forward strand.
CAACGCAGCTACCACCCAGGCCCAGATCCAGAACTTTGAGTCGGCCCACACCAACATCTACCCCGTCTATAAACTGCTGGAGCTCATGAAGGGTCTGATCCTGCAGACTCTGCAGACCCTGAAGATCCTGCAGGATCTCCATGACACAAGGCAACAACAGGAGATCTGAGAGGAGTCCCAGTGAGGATAGAGTATTAATAGTGTAGTATAACTAGAGGCTTCGAAGGAGACCAGTGACTCCTCCCAATGAACATTCGAAAGTAAAGATGTGTGGACAAAAGGGTATATACTCTGTGACACTCTGTTACACACTACAGTTTCCACTACAACATCTTTTCATTCAACTTTATTTTATTTCTTGGGGGGAACATTACAGAGTGGAAGGCAGATACACAGGGACGGGGAGATGACTGGGATTGGGGTGCATAATGTGAAATTCAGATCGAATCAACAAAAAGTAAATGATAGACAGACAGACAGATAGACAGACAGATAAAAGTACTGAAAAGTACTGACTGTTCTTCCAGAGGACCTGGATTCAATTTTCAGCTCCCACATGACAACTCACACCATCTGTAACTCAAAATTCAAAGGGATCTTCCTGGGCACTACACGCAGGTTTTACAGAGACATACACGCAGTCAAACACCCAAACACATGAAACTAAAAATAGATAGGTTAACCGGACCAGTGCCACAAGGGAGCTGACGGTAGAAACTGCGGGTATCAGACTTGAGATCGAGGTTGCAGAACCCAAGGCGAAAAGGACATACTGAGTCCAAAGCAGGAATTGACCAGCCTGGTTCAAACAAGCAAGCAAGTGGAGAGACAGTCAGCCAGGTAGGTTGTGTCAATAGTGAGGACCAGCTGAGTCAGGGAGACACACACCGGGTCTCAGATGATGCGTTGATATGGAACATCAGTCACTTTATGGGTTCTGGCCCAGAGAATCCCACTTTCTTCAGTCGTTCTTGAGCCTGGTTTCCCTGATGCAGTTTTAATGTACTCATGTGTCCCCATGGTTTCACTTCTCTCCAGTGACCTTACATTCTCAGGAGTATGTCATTTGTCAGTTGGTGTTGGATGGATGGTTCTGATGGTGCCTGAATGTCTGGGATGTGGTCATTTCTCCCTCACAATGGGCTCAAAGGCTGCTTGTAAGATGGAGTCCCCTAGGACAGTGGACAGCATGGGAAGCCATTATTTCATATAATATAAACTCAGGACATAGCTTGATCTTGAGGAAGTCTTACTCTGTAGTTCATATAATCCTCCTGCCTCACCACCCCCAATTGCTGGAATTGTAAGCACCATACCCAGCTTAAAATGTACTTTTCTAATGCCTTGTTTGACTCAAATTGAGACCAGTTTCCTTTCTTCTGCTCTTTTATCCCCAGGACCACCGACTTTCCTCTAAGATTGTCTCATTGACCTTTCAGAATATTGTTCTCATTTGAAGTAGCAATCCACTGTAGTCTGTGGCAGCCTTACATGGACAAATGAAATAGTGCAGTAGTGAAACCTAAGCCATGGACTTCTGCAAGTGCCTGGGCCAAAACACACATCCGTACAGAATTCCAAGACTGCCTTAGACATCCATTGCCACAGGAAGGTGTCTGGCCATTGTAAGAGGTGAATTCCAGTCTTGGAAAGGGAGCCAGGCCTAGCATCATAGCACATGCTGATACTGGGAAGGGAGTGGTAAAATAACAGCCGTGCTAGAAACAAAGCTAATAGGCAGGAATAGCTTGAGCACGGCAGGGCAGAGTGGAAGGATCTTTCCCCCACTTCCTGTTATTCCAGATCATCGTTCTGAATAATCTGCAGATGTGCAGAGAGCCTAAAGCAGCTACAGTTTTTCTATGACCCACACTGAGCATGAGCAAATCACATGATTTCTGCTTACCGCTTCAGTAACTCTCCTGACAAAGTGAATATTGACATTTCATATTACCACCACCACCCCAGAACGCGCTGCTCATCAGGGTGGAGGTCCGCCGCTGGACAAGCATGCTGACAATGCTTTTGTGCCATGACCCCTTTGGATGTCTTATGAACTCTATGGATCCAGTCTCAGAATTGTTTTTGATTCTGAGACAGGTTCTAATGCTCCCCTAGTGGTCTTAGAGCTGACTCAGGCCAAGGATGGGTTTGAAATCCTGAACTCATTATAGGCCTCAGTAACTTAATTTAGGCAGTGTTGAGAATTGAACCTAGGTCTTCTGGTATGCTGCGTAGCACTCTCTCCACATCTCTAGCTCAGAATTGGTTTTAAATACAAATAATAAGATATATAGGATTAAAAAGGAAATCAATTACTTTTACTCACAGCTTCATCCATGGATTTCGCAAAACCATGGAGACACATAGAATCTAATGTTAAAGACATACATGAAACTGCAGAATGACTGTGCCAAAAACCAAAAGAGGTGTTGCCTGGGTTTAACCACTATGTAGCCAACACTAATAGGATTCTACCCTTGTGATTAGAATTCCAAGCTTGTTTAATATATGTAAAAAGTTGTGTCTCCTACAATTTGGTGTCTATTCTAGGTTTTCAACTCATTCTGCATGGAGAACTGCCATTTATCTCATCTCCATTAGAGAAGTGTCAAGAATTTCAATTTCTCCAACTTAGAAGGTCAACAGCCTCAAGTCACGTACACTGCAATTCTAGAAGTCAGACATTTACCCTTCAGCTCCCCTTTAAGATGAAATCCTGTGGGAACACTCATGATGGACTCTCACACTCTGTAACCTATCACACACACCCTCCTCCTTCCTTATTATGTACAGAGTGTGTCTGTCTCTCATCCCCCATCAATCACCCCCTCATACCCCATCCTCTTCCATCTCCCTTGTTATCTATAGCATGTGTCTGCCCCTCACCCCCTCCTTCATCAGTGGGTGAAAACCTCCCAATAAGATATAATGCCAGGACATCTTTTGGGATACACAGACCACTGATATATATCTCACAGGGGGAAATACCTCCAACCATCAAGAAGTGAATTGAAAACAACAGGAATAAAATGACATGCTCCTGACTAAGACATGGATTCCTCCAAGAAGCCAATATGGAGTTAGTTTCCCCAACCAGTGTTGCTCTTCCGCCCTCCCACTCTTCTCTCCAACTGAAAGATTTGTAATGTGTTGGGGTGTGGAGTTCCTGGCAAGGCAGGTGGGGGAAGAATCCTATACACAAAGTATGTGTCCAGGACTAAAAACAATTTGCTATGTAATCACATAACCCTGTTAAGTGTAGGGGAGTCGGATTTCTCCTTCTGCCTTGTGGTCTTGGGAGGTTAACTCAAGTTGTCCAGTTTGTCACAAGCATCTTTTACCACTAAGCATTTTGCTGGCCCTGGACAGCATATGTATTATTTTAAATTTATTTTTATTTTATATCATTGTATGAATGTATCACGTGTATGTATGTCTGTGCACCACATTCATGCAGTAGCTATGGAGGCCAGAAGAGAGCAATTAATCCCCTGGAACTGGAACTATGGACAGCCATGAGATTCTATGTGGGTGCTGCGAACTAAACCTGGGTCCTTTGAAAAATCATTTGGAGATTTTCATGTAAAACCCTTTAAGGAGAATCACAAACTCCCATGTGAACATGAGAAGTACAGAAAATGTTCTGGATAGACCAAAAATAAGACACAAAAATAGAAGAGTCCAGTTTTCAGGTTCCATGATGAGGATGAGGCAGAGTTTCTGAGTAGAGAAGGAAAGAATTCTACTCTCAGACTCTGGGCCTGGAGCAGCAAGCCAAAGGGAGGCACCTTCCTGCCCGTAGCAACTATTCCCAAAAGGAATGCAGTCTGGGTTTACTAGACTCCACAGAGAAAGCCAAGTTCACGAACTGACTTTACTTCCCTCGTGACCATGGATCAACAATGATACTTCTGGGCGCCTCTCCTGTTTTCACGGTCCAGAGAAGATGAGTTAGCCTTAGGTCCTGCCTCCACTCGGGGCAGGGCTGAATGAGATACACATCTTTTTTTCCCTTCTTTGTCCTATGTTCATGCGTGTGTGTTTGTGTGCGTACTGCACATGGGAGCACCTGTAGGAGGCTGTCCAGCCGATGTCAGAAATAATCCTCCATTGCTCTTCCACATTACCTCTTGAATCAGGCCCTCTCAATCAAACTCAGAGTGCAATTATATAGCTAGTTTGAGAGACAGCTTTCTCTGGAGAATTCCCTTATTTCCACCTGCTGAGGTCACTATAGCAACCAAGAATTTACATGGGTTCTGGGGACTCACACTCGAGCTCTCACACCTTCCCAGACCTGGAACACTTATTTCAAAAGAAGCAATAGGAGATAGCCCTGTCTCCAGCAAGGACTTACATTATGGACAAGTGGATGGATGACAGGTGAATTCTGGCCTTCTTGCCTATGTCACTGGGATATTCTGAGGAGAAGAACTTATGAAACTATGAAAACCTTTTAAAGAACTGGGAGAGCAGTCTTGGCTGCCTCTGTTTGTAGGAAGAGAATGTCATGTGTACTTCAAGATAAGGGGGAAATGTAAAATTCAAAATCAAGCTACACAAGTTTTTAACACCCAGATGTGTAGTCTTCAAGTTTTGTACAAACTTGGAATGGGTGGAGGCAGCCACAGCTGCTTCCAGCCCTGGGTAGGTTGCTCTTCATAGCTCCTGTCTTTATACACCACTGAGAAAGCACTTTATGTCTCATTTGACTCCTTCTGCAATCCTTGCTTGACTTAACCCCTTTTTATTTTATTTTTTTTTATTTACATTTCAAATGATTTCCCCGTTTCTGGGTCCTCACTCCCCACAAGTCCCATAAGCCCTCTTCCAGCCCCCTATTCTTCCATCCACCCCTTCCCACTTCCCTGTTCTGGAATTCCCCTATACTCTTGCACTGAGTCTTTCCAGAACCAGGGGCCACTCCTCCACTCTTTTTGGATCTCATTTAATTTGTGGATTATGTCCTGGGTATTCAAAGCTTCTAGGCTAATATCACTTATCAGTGAGTGCATACCATGATTGATCTTTTGAGACTGGGTTACCTCACTTAGTATGATGTTCTCCAGCTCCATCCATTTGTCTAAGAATTTCATGAATTCATTGTTTCTAATGGCTGAATAATACTCCATTGTGTAAATATACCACATTTTTTGTATCCATTCCTCCGTTGAAGGACATCTAGGTTCTTTCCAGCTTCTGGCTACTACAAATAGGGCTGCTATGAACATAGTGGAGCATGTGTCCTTATTGCATGCTGAAGAATCCTCTGGATATATGCCCAGTAGTGGTATAACAGGGTCCTCAGGAAGTGACATGCCCAGTTTTCTGAGGAACCACCAGACTGATTTCCAAAGTGGTTGCACCATCTTGCAATCCCACCAGCAGTGGAGGAGTGTTCCTCTTTCTCCACATTCTCGCCAACACCTGCTGTCTCCTGAGTTTTTGACCTTAGCCATTCTGACTGGTGTGAGGTGAAATCTCAGGGTTGTTTTGATTTGCATTTCCCTAATGATTAATGATGTTAAACAATTCTTAAGGTGTTTCTCAGTTCTCCATAGTTCTTCATGTGAAAAGTCTTTATTTAGCTCCGTACCCCACTTTTAATGGGGTTATTTGGATCTCTGGGTTCTACTTTCTTGAGTTCTTTGTATATATTAGATATTAGCACTCTGTCGGATTTAGGGTTGGTGAAGATTCTTTCCCAGTCTGTTGGTTGACGTTTTGTCCTTTTGACGGTGTCCTTTGCCTTACAGAAACTTTGTAGTTTTATGAGGTCCCATTTGTCCATTCTTGATCTTAGAGCATAAGCTATTGGTGTTCTATTCAGGAACTTTTCCCCTGTGTCCATGTCCTCCAGGGTCTTCCCCAGTTTTTTTTTTCAATTAGTTTCAGTGTGTCAGGTTTTATGTGGAGGTCCTTGATCCATTTGGAGTTGAGCTTGGTACAAGGAGATAAGAATGGATCGATGCGCATTCTTCTGCATGCTGACCTCCAATTGAACCAGAAGTCCTAGCTAGAGCAATTAGACAACAGAAGGAAGTCAAAGGGATACAAATTGGAAAGGAAGAAGTCAAATTATCACTATTTGCAGATGATATGATTGTATACTTACGTGACCCTAAAAACTCTACTAGAGAACTCCTACAGCTGATAAACAACTTCAGCAAAGTGGCTGGCTACAAAATCAACGCAAGCAAATCAGTAGCCTTTATATATTCAAAGGATAAGCAGACTGAGAAAGAAATTAGGGAAATGACCCCCTTCACAATAGCTACAAACAACATAAAGTATCTTGGGGTGACTCTAACCAAACAAGTAAAAGATCTATATGACAAGAACTTCAGATCTCTGAAGAAGGAAATCGAAGAAGATCTCAGAAAATGGAAAAAAACCTTCCATTCTCGTGGATTGGCAGGATTAATATAGTTAAAATGGCCATCTTGCCAAAGGCAATCTACAGATTCAATGCTATTCCCATAAAAATCCCAACCCAGTTCTTCATAGAGCTAGAAAGAGCAATTCTCAAATGCATCTGGAATAACAAAAAACCCAGGATAGCTAAAACTATTCTCAACAGTAAAAGAACTTCAGGGGGATTCAATATCCCAGACTTTAAACTCTACTACAGAGCAATAGTGATAAAAACTTCATGGTATTGGTACAATATCAGGCAAGCGGATCAATGGAATAGGATTGAAGACCCAGAAATGAACCAACACACCTATGGTCACTTGGTCTTCGACAAAGGGGCGGAAAGCATCCAGTGGAAAAAAGATAGTCTTTTCGACTTAACCCCTTTTTTATTGTTGGGTTTTTTGTTGTTGTCATGGGTGGTGGCGGTGAAACCTAGGGCCTTGGAAATACTACACACTCACTCTCCCACCATGCCACCCTAGCATCCCTATGACTTCTTTTTCTTGATCATCCCCTGTTCAGAGTGCCGTGTGCACTCTCTCTCAGTTGGATTCAGACATGTCATTTCTCAATTACATGTTTTAGCAGACCATTATTTACACCAATTCACTGGAGGCTGACAAGGTCGGTAGGAAAAGGCACTTACTTGTCCTGAAGCCTGATGCTCTGAGTCTGATCTGCATGTCCCATGTAATGGTGGAAGGAGAGAACCAACTCCACAAGGGTGACATTCGCCTCCATACACATGTTCTGGTGTGTCTGCTGCCACAAAACACATCACGCTCACACACTAATTGTCCTGATTAGCTTGGTTTTGTCATTTGTTTTTCTAGGCTTAATAAAAGCTAAAGTTATCAGAGAAGAGGAATCCCAACTGAGAAAATAGCTCTATAAAATTGTCTGTAGGCAAGTCTGCAGAGCTTTTTCTTGACGATCTATGTGAGAGAGCCCAGCGCACTGTTAGCAGGTGCAACCCGTGAGCAAGTGATTCTGACTTCTATAAGAAAGCAGGCTGAGTGCCCAAGGGGAGTAAGACAGTGAGCAGCACGCCTCCATGGACTCTGCTCCAGTTCCTGCCGACCTTGAGTTCCTGTCCTGGCCCCCGTAGCGATAAGAGTGTGACCTGAAAAGTGTAAGGTAAAATAAGCCCTTTCCTCCCCATGTTTTGTTGTTTTGTTGTTGTTTGTTTTCTGTTTTGTTTTGTTTTTGTTTGTTTGTTCATTTGTTTGTTGTTTTACCAGGACCTTTCATCACAGCCATAGAAACCCTAGGACAGAAACTGGTACCAAGTCATGGAGTCTTGCTCTAGCAGACATCAACATGTGTTTTTGAGAGGATTGTGGTACTATTTGAACTTTGGGCTAGAAAAGCCATTGAGTGCTCAGAAGTTAGAAGGTGGTTCTGTGAGAGAGCTTGGAAGATAAGAACACTAGGAGCAAGCTGGGCGTGGCAGTGCACACCTTTGATCTCAGAGCTTAGCCAGGCAGATTTCTGAGTCTGAGGCCAGTCTGGCCTTCATAGCAAGTTCCAGACTGCAGATAGAGACCCTGTCTCAAAAACAGAAGGAAACAGTGAGAGCAATGAAGGTGGTGGAGGCCTGGACTGTGACATTTCAGAGGAAATACCTTATTAAGTCCATTTATTTAATATTTTAATTTAAAACCTGTGGTGGTCATCTGAGTCTGAAGAATCAGCTATGACTAAAATAATCCCAAATCCACCAAAGTGAAGACTCACTTTGTTTGGATAATACCTACTTCTGGGATTGTGGTTAAAGAGAGAAGAATATGGGAAATGTTTCCTCAGGGTCAGCACACAGAAGTCATTCCAGAGAGAGTCAAAGATGCACCACATGCTGGCAGCTGAACTTGGCAATGTGTAAGAAATCCCAATTAATACTAAATTTGAAGGGATGAAGGGGTTGTGGAGAACAACTGAGCCTTGGCCCCTGGAGAGACCAGAGTAGGTCAGCAAATCCTATTGAATTAAAAGTGTCTTAAGGTGTCATTGTTGTGAAGAGACACCATGACCATGGCAACACTTAGAAAGAAAAACATTTAACTAGGGCTGTCTCACAGTTTCAAAGGTTTAATCCATGATCTTCATGGCAGGAAGCATGGCAGCATACAGACAGCATGGTTCTAGAGGAGCCATCTTGACATGGCTGTGACACTGGATGTAGCTTAAGCATAGGAGATCTCAAAGCCCACCCCACAGTGACAGACTTCCTCCAACAAGGCCACACCTCCTAATAGTGCCACTTCCTGTGGGCCAAGCATATTCAAACACATGAGTCTATAGGGACCATACCTATTCAAACCACCACAGAAGGGGTCATATTAATTAACTGAGGTTTTTAGCCATATAGCAGGGTCAGAGTCTCTGAAGAGAGCCCAGAAAAGGCTACTGGTGAAGGTGCAACCCAGTTGCAGAAGAGACCCCAGCTCTGGAATAGAGTCAGACTAAGCCTATGAGATGCACTGTGTGTGCTATGGAGAGCAGAACCAGAGAAATGAGGCTGCTTAAACTCTTGCAGGCCAGAGATGATGAGTCCCAGGAGTCTGACTCTGAGCAGCACACTGTTGACAGGATGTGGGTTCTGCTTTGATTTGACCTTGACTGTGCCCTGGTTCTTCCCTCTTGAAATAGGGAAGTGTTTGGTTTGGTTTGGTTTGGTTTGGTTTGGTTTGGTTTGGTTTGGTTTGGTTTGGTTTGGTTTGGTTTGGTTTGGTTTTAATTACACAAACCCACAGTACCTTGGTTAACTTTCTATTGCTGTAACAAAACACCATGACCAAAAGCAATTTGGGGAAAAAATGTTTATTTCCATATCCAAGTCAGCATCATAGTTCATCATTAAAGGAAGGCAGAGCAAAAATTCCAGGCAGGAAGTTGGAGGCAGGAGCTGGTGCAGAGGCATCGAGAGATGCTGCTTATTGCTTCTCGTGGCTTGCTCAGCCTGCTTTCTTTTAAAAACCAGGACCACCAGCCAAGAGGTGGCACCACCCACAACAAGGGTAGGTCCTCCACATCATCACTGGTTTAATTTTAGTTAGGTGATTCTTTAGTTACTTTTCGATTGCCATGACAAAACATTATGACCAAGACAATTTTCCAAAGAAAGCATTTAGGCTGAGCATGGTAGAACACACCTTTAACCTCAGCACTGGGGAGGCAGAGACTGGTAGATTTCTGTGAGCTCAAGAGCATTCTGGTCTTCAATAACCAGTTGCAGAACAGCCAGAACTATATAATAGAGAGACCTTGTCTCAAAAACAAACAATACAAAACAGTTCCAAAGGTTAGTTCATGGTCATCATGGCAGGAAAACAAGGCAGCGGGCAGGTAGGCAGACATGGCACTGGAGCAGTAGCTGAAAGCTTACGTCTCATCTACAAGAATCAGGCAGAGAGAGTCGGGGGAACATATGGTGTGGACTTTTAAAACCTCAAAGCCCACCCACAGTGACAAACCTCCTCCAAGAAGGCCACACCTCCCAACCCTTCCCAAACACTTTCACCAACTAGGAACCAAGCATTCGAGTACATGAGCCTACGAAGGCCATTCTCATTCAAACCACCATAATCACTAATAACTGATTAAGCACTAATTGATGCTTCACAGCCTTGTCTAGCCAAGTTGGGAAGAGTGTTTTCTTGTGCTTTCCTCTTCCCATACGACTCTAGATTATGTCTATCCAGCACAAAGTTATGAGACCTTGAATATTTTCCAGAGATTTTAAACTTTTGTTTTTTGTTTTATTTTTTCTGTTTTTTAAATTAGATATATTCTTAATTTACATTTCAAATGACTTCCCCTTTCATGGTTCGTGACACCCCCCAAAGTCCCATGTGCCATTTCACCTCCCCCATTCCACAATCAATCCCCTCCTACTTCCCTGTCCTGGTATTCTCCTTCACTGCTACATCAAGCCTTCCAGAACCAGGAGCCTCTCCTCCTTTGATGTCCAACAAGGCCATCCTCTGCTGCCTCTAGGTATTTTGTTCCCCCTTTTAAGAAGGACCAGAGTATCCATTCCTTCTTATTGGGCATCATTTGATCTGTGAATTGTTTCTTGGGTATTCCAAGCTTATGAGTTAATATCCATTTAACAGTGACTGCATACCATGTGTTTTCTTTTGTTATTAGGTTACCTCACTTAGGATGATAATTTCCAGTTTCACCCATTAGCCTAAGAAATTCATGAATTCATTGTTTTTTTAATTAGGTATATTCTTTATTTACACGTCAAATGTTGTGCTCTTTCCTGGTCCCCTCCTCACCCAAAAATCCCTTAAGCCATCTCCCCTTGCCCAATCAACCCAGTCCTGCTTCCCTGTCCCAATATTCCTCTACACTACGGTATCAAGTCTTTCCAGGACGAAGGGCCTCTCCTCCATTTGGTGTCCAACAAGATCATCCTCTGCTATAGCTGAGTAGTATTGCATTGTGCAAATATACCACAATTTCTGTATACATTCCTCTGTTGAGGGACATCTGGGTTCTTTCCAGCTTCTGGCTATTATAAATAGGGCTGCTATAAGCGTAGTGGAGCATGTGCCCTTATTACATGCTGGAGAACTCTGGGTGTAGGTCCAGGAGTGGTATAACAGGGTCCTCTGATAGTATCACACACAGTTTTCTGAGGAACTGCCAGACTGATTTCCAAAGTGGTTGTATCAGCTTGTAATACCACAAGCAGTGGAGGAGAGTTCCTTTTTCTCCACATCCTCACCAACACATGCTGTCTCCTGAGGTTTAGATCTTAGCCATTCTGACTATTGTGATGTGAAATGTCAGGATTGTTTTGATTTGCATTTCCCTGATGACTAAGGATGTTGAACATTTCTTAAGGTGCTTCTCAGCCATTCGATATTCCTCAGGTGACAATTATTTGCTTAACTCTGTACCCTATTTTTAATAAGGTTATTTGGCTCTCTGGAGTCTACCTTCCTGAGTTCTTTGTATATATTGGATATTAGCCCTCTGTTGGATGTAGGGATGGTAAAGATCTTTTCCCAATTTGTTGGTTGCCATTTTGCCTATTATCCTTTTCCTTACAGAAACTTTGTAATTTTATGAGGTCCCATTTGTCAATTCTTGATCCTAGAGCATAAGCTATTGGTGTTCTGTTCAGGAAATATTCCCCTGTACCCATGTGCTCAAGGGTCTTCCCCAGTTTCTTTTCTATTAGTTTCAATGTGTTTGGTTTTATGTGGAGGTCCTTGATCCACTTAGACTTGAGTGTAGCACAAGGGGATAAGAATGGATCAATTTGCATTCTTCTGCATGCTACCCACCAGTTGAGCCAGCATCATTTGTTGAAAATGCTATTTTTTTGCCACTGAATGGTTTTAGCTTCTTTGTCAAAGATCAATTGACCATAGGTGTGTGGGTTCATTTCTGGATCTTCAATCCTATTCCATTGATCTGCCTGCCTGTCACTGTACCAATACCATGCACTTTTTATCACTATTGCTCTGTAGTACTGCTTGAGGTCTGGGATACTGATTCTCCCAGAAGTTCTTTTACTGTTGAGAATAGTTTTAGCTATCCTGGGTTTTTTTTTGTTATTCCAGATGAATTTGAGAATTGTTCTTTCTAAATCTGTGAAGAACTGAGTTGGGATTTTGATGGGGATTGCATTGAATCTGTAGATTGCTTTTGGCAAGATGGCCATTTTTACTATATTAATCCTGCCAATTCATGAACATGGGAGATCTTTCCATTTGTTGAGACTTGAAGTTCTTGTCATACAGATCTTTCACTTGTTTGGTTAGAGTCAAACCAAGATACTTTATATTGTTTGTGACTATTGTGAAGGGTATCATTTCCATAATTTCTTTCTCAGCCTGTTTATCCTTTGAGTTTAGGAAGGCTACCAATTTGTTTGAGTTAATTTTATATCCAGTCACTTTACTGAAGTTGTTTATCAGCTGTAGGAATTCTCTAGTGGAGTTTTTTTGGTCACTTAAGTATACTATCATATCGTCTGCAAATAGTGATAATTTGACTTCTTCCTTTCCAATTTGTATCCATTTGACCTCCTTTTGTTGTCTAATTTCTCTAGCTAGAACTTCAAGTGCTATATTGAATAAATATGGAGAGAGAGGGTAGGCTTGTCTAGTCCCTGATTTTAGTGGGATTCCTTCAAGTTTCTTTCTATTTAGTTTGATGTTGGGTACTGATTTGCTGTATATTGCTTTTTTTAAGATTTATTTATTTATGTGTGTATACGAGTACATTGTAGCTGTACAGATGGTTGTAAGACATCATGTAGTTGTTGGGACTTGAACTCAGGCCCTGCTGGCTCCGGCCCCGCTGGCTCTGGCCCAAAGATTTATTTATTGTTTATGTAAGTACACTGTAGCTGTCTTCAGACACCCCAGAAGGGGACGTCAGATCTCATTATGGATGGGTATTAGCCACCATGTGGCTTCTGGGATTTGAACTCAGGACCTTCGGAAGAGCAGTCAGTGTTCTTAACCCCTGAGCCATCTCTCCAGCCCTGTATATTGCTTTTAATATGTTTAGATATGGGCCTTGAATTCTTTCCAAGACTTTTAAAATGAAAGGATGCTGAATTTTGTCAAATGCTTTTTTCAGCATCTAATGAAATAACCATGTGTTTTTTTTCTTTGAGTTTGTTTATGTAGTGGATAGCATTGATGGATTTCCATATATTGAACCATCCCTACATCCCTGGTATGAAGCCTACTTGATCATGGTGAATGATCGTTTTGATGTGTTCTTGAATTTGGTTGGCAAGAATTTTATTATTTTTGCATTGACATTCATAAGGGAAATTGGTCTGAAGTTCTCTTTCTTAGTGGGGTCTTTGTGTGGTTTTGGTATCAGTATAACTGTGGCTTCCTAGAATGACTTGGGTAATGTTCCTTCTGTTTCTATTTTGTGGAATAGTTTGAAGAGTGTCAGTGTCAGGTCTTCTTTGAAAGTGTGATAGAATTCTGCACTAAAACCATCTGGTCCTGTGGGGTTTTTTTGTTTTGTTTTGTTTTGGTTTTGGGTTTTTGTTTTTGTTTTTGTTTTTTTGGTTGGTTGGTTGGTTGGTTGGTTGGTTGGTTGGTTGGTTGGTTGGTTGGGAGACTTTCAATGACCGATTCTATTTCTTTAGGGGTTATGGGACCATTTAGATGGTCTAGCTGATCCTGATTTTAACTTTGGTATTTGGTATCTATCTAGGAAATTGTCCATTTCCTCCAGATTTTCCAGTTGTGTTGAGTATAGGCTTTTGTAGTAGGATCTGATGATTTTTTTGAATTTCCTCAGTTTCTGTTATATCTCCCTTTTTATTTCTGATCCTGTTAATCTAGACACTGTCTCTGTGCCCTCTCGTTAGTCTGGCTAAAGGTTTATCTATCTTGTTGATTTTCTCAAAGAACCAGCTCCTAGTTTTGTTGATTCTTTGTATAGTTCTTTTTGTTTCTACTTGGTTGACTTCAGCCCTGAGTTTGATGATTTCCTGCTGTCTACTCCTCTTTGGTGTATTAGCTTCTTTCTGTTCCAGAGCTTTCAGGTGTGCCATTGAGCTGCTAGTGTATGCTCTCTCCACTTTCTTTTTGGAGGCACTCAGGGCTATGAGTTTTCCTCTTAGCACTGCTTTCATTGTGTCCCATAGATTTGGGTATGTTGTGCCTTCATTTTCATTAAATTCTAAAAAGTCTTTTATTTCTTTCCTTATTTCTTCCTTGACCAAGGTATCATTGAGTAGAGCATTGTTCCGTTTCCATGTGTATGTGGTCTTTCTGTTGTTTTTGTTGCTATTGAAGACCACCCTTACTCCATAGTGATCTGATAGGAGGAATGGGACTAGTTCAATCTTGTATCTATTGAGATCTGTTTTGTGACCGATTATATGATCCATTTTGGAGAAGGTACCATTAGTGCTGAGAAGAAAGTATATTCTTTTGATTTAGGATGAATGTTTTATATATATATATATATATATATATATATATATATATATATATTCCACTTGATCCAAAACTTCTGTTAGTCTCACTGTGTCTCTGTTTAGTTTGTGCTTCCCTCATCGGTCCAGTGAGTAGAGTGGAGTGTTGAAGTCACCCACAATTACTGTGTGAGATGCAATGTATGCTTTGAGCTATAGTAAAGTTTCTCTTACAAATGAGAGTGCTCTTGCATTTGAAGCATAGATGTTCAGAATTTAGAGTTCGTCTTGGTAGACTTTTCCTTTGATGAGCATAAAGTGTCCTTCTGTGTCTTTTTTGATGACTTTTGGTTGAAAGTCTATATTATTAGAATGGTTACTCCAGCTTGTTTCCTGGGACCATTTGCTTAGAAAATTGTTTTCCAGCCTTTTACTCTGAGGTAGTGTTTGTCTTTGACACTGAGGTGCGTTTCCTGTATGCAGCAAAATGCTGGGTCCTGTGTACGTATCCAGTCTGTTAATCTATGTCTTTTTAATGTGGAATTGAGTCCATTGATGTTAAGAGATATTAAGGAATAGTGATTGTTGCTCCCTGTTAATTTTGATGTAATTTTTATGTTTGTGTAGTTATCTTCTTTTGTGTTTGTTGAAAGAAGATTAATTTCTTGATTTTTCTAATGTGTAGTTTCCCTCCTTTTGTTGGTGCTTTTCATTTATTATCCTTTGAAGGACTGGATTTGTGGAAAGATATTGTCTAAATTTGTTTTTGTCATGGAATACCTTGTTTTCTCCATCTATAGTAATTGAGATATTTGCTGGATATAGCAAAATCCAGCTATATTGACAATTGTTTTTCCCTTAGGGTCTGTATGACATCTACCCAGGCTCTTCTGGCTTTCATAGTCTCTGGTGAGAAATCTGGTGTAATTCTAATAGGTTAACCTTTATATATTACTTGACCTTTTTCCCTTACTGTTTTTAATATTCTTTCTTTGTTTAGTGCATTTAGCATTTTAATTATTATGTGACAGGAGGAATTTCTTTTCTGGTCAAATCTGTTTGGAGTTCTGTAGGCTTCTTGTATGTTCATGGGCATCTCTTTCTTTAGGTTAGGGAAGTTTTCTTCTATAATTTTGTTGAAGACATTTATTGGCCCTTTAAGTTGGAAATTTTCGCTCTCTTCTATACCTATGATCCTTAGGTTTGGTCTTCTCATTTTGTCCTGGATTTCCTGGATGTTTTGGATTTTGCATTTTCTTTGGCTGTTATGTCAATTCTTTCTATGGTATCTTTGCATCTCAGATTCTCTCTTTTATCTCTTGTATTCTGTTGTTGATGCTTGCATCCATGATTCCTGACTTCTATCCTAGATTTTCTATGTCCAGTGTTGTTTCCCTTCGTGATTTCTTTATTGTTTCTTCCTCCATTTTTAGATCCTGAATGGCTTTGTTCAATTCCTTCACCTGTTTTGTTGTGTTTTCCTGTAGTTCTTCAAGGGCTTCTCCCTGTTTATTTGTGTTCTCCCATATTTCATTTATGAGAGTTATTTATGCCATTCTTGAAGTCCTATATAAACATCATGAGCTATGATTTTAAATCCAAGTCTTGCTTTTCTGGTGTGTTGGGGTATCCAGGACTTGCTGTTGTGGGTGAATTGGGTTTGGATGGTGCCATATTGCATTGATTTCTGTTAGTAATGTCCCTACATTTGCCTTTTCCCATTAGGTTATCTCTGGTGTTAGTTGGTCCTGCTGTCTCTGGCTGGTGCTTGTCCCTCCTGTGTCTGAAAGCCTGTTTCAGCACCCCTGGGTGACAAGCTCTCCCCTAGCACAGATGGTTGTGGCGCTGCCCAGCTTCAGGGTGCAGGTAGGGCCCTGGCTGACCATATCCCAAGTGATCTTATACTCGGGTGCTCTCTGCGTTCCTGGCTGCACCGGGTAGAGCAAGTGGTAGAGTATGTATGGTGCTGGCTGGTTCCTGCCACTTCCTTCTTCCCCTCCTTTGGGCTCGGGTAGTGTCCTAGTTAGGGTGACTGTAGGCTGAAGCACCATGGTGAGGTGTACGTGTGTGTGCGTGCTTTCTGTGGGCTCCAGTTGTGTTTCCTCCCTCAGGGTGTCCAGGCTGGTACACACCAGGCTGGAAGGCTGGAGTAGAGTCCAAAACAGGTGGGGTCTGCAATATCCTGGTCAAACTTCTTGCAATGGTGAATTTTTAGCTACTCCACTTTAGGCTCCCAGAGGGTTGGGCACTTCCAGCCACCTGCCCAGCAGCTCTTTGGATCCACAAATGAAACACACACACATTAGTTTATTTTTGAAATGCCTTGGCTAACTCAGTGACTGGACACTTTAATCCTCTGCCTGCTACCCTGCCCAATAGGGAGAGTGGCCACAGGCCACTTACCCAAATTCTCGCATGTCTGCTTGGCTTTATCTTCTGCAGCTCCTATGTCCATCTCTCTCCCCCTCCCCCACGTCATGATCCTCTCTCCTGCATCCTAGCTCTCACAAATCTAAGGGTCCCACCCAGTCTCCCTTTGCCCAGCCATTGGCCCTTGGCACCTTTATTGGTTGATCTGGGGACAACTGGGGACAAGGACCTTCAGCATTTGGACGTACAGATTCCCAATTAAATGAAAACATTAGGACCAAGCCCCAAAAGATTCTCTCTGAGGAGTTTAGTGTTGCAGCTCTTTTACACGAAGATCTTCTTCAACAATCTTCAGTGAAAACGCTGTGTGACTACAGATTATTCAGGGTGACCAAGGGCTAGATATGAACCTTGGAAGTAGGAGGGAGTTTTCAAGGTGAATGTGTAACATCACTGGCTGGAGATTAAAGTACTGAAAATGCCTCATTTGAATGGAGAGGCATTCCAGGAATCCCAGGTGCTTCTTGGGTATATTCTTATCACGAAAGAGGAAATTGAGAGGTTTGAGGACTATATGACATTTCTCAGGTAAAAGCCTGGGTGTCTGGCTCCCCAGATCAGGCAAAAAAGAAGAACCCCTGCTTTAAAAAAGGGGGGGAGGAATCCTTCATTTTGCACAGAACTCAGAGAACTTGGACATGGTAGACTACAACCTTAGAATTGAGGTGTATAACCAAAAGCAACTTAGGGAGGAAATGGATTATTTGACTTACATATCTTGAGTCACAGTCCACTGAAAGAAGCCAAGGCAGGAACCTGGCGGCAGGAGCTGATACAGACATCATGGAGGAGTGCTGCTTACTGGCTTGCTCTCCGTGGCTTGCTTAGTCTACATCCTTTCAGAACCCAGAACCACAGGGCCACAGATGGGCCCCTCCATCCAGCACTAATTTTAAAAATATCCCCAATGGGCTTGCCTACATCCAATCCTATGGAGGCTTTTCCCAGGTGAGGCTCCTCCTCTAAGATGCCTCTAGTTCATCAGGGTGATGTAAAGCCAGCCAGCACCAGTAGGAAGGAGAGGACAAAGAAGAGGACCTCTTACAACTGTTCATCCTCTCTCATGAAGCACAGGGTTCACCCGTGGGCTTGGGGGAATCTGTGCTAAGGATTTCTCTCATGGAAGGACTGGTTCCATCTCAGGCTCTCTCCTTTCCCTCATTCTCTGCTCTTGGCTGAGTCTGTCAGGAGCTTCAGCCCCAGCCCTTGACACAGAAGGTATTTTCTTGACTTTGAACCCAGCAAGCTGCTTGAAGCCTGTATCATCTTCTCTCCCTCCAGCTCCCCTTTGTCCTCTCCAGGAAATTTCTCCACCAGTGAGCACCTCTCTCTCCAAGGAATGATACTCCAGACTACCGATCCTGCACAAACTTCCAGTTCTGAGTCTTTCACTACTAAATTGCATCACTTGCTCAAATGCAAGAGATCACCAGCCACTAGAAAGGGTGAAAGAAGCCACAGCTCTACCCACCAGGCTGCCAGCCTGCCCCTCTACCCGGGAACGGTCTCCTCTCCCAGTATGTACCTGAAACATGAAAGGTTCTTAGCAGCAGCAGGTGCTAGTTAGCTTTCCCCTGTAAGTCCCGACATAAATAAAAGTTAAATTGTTGGCAAACCTAGTGAGAACTTTGGAAGCCCTTTCAGCTCCAGACTAAGTGCCTCTCTGCTTCCTGTCACTCAAAAGGCCTATTTAAGCACAGCAAGAGGCTGGCAAGACAGCTCAGCAGTTAAGCGGACTTGCTGATCTTACAGACCAGTGGTCAGTTCCCAGTGTTCCTACAGGCAGCTCACAACTGTCTGAAACTGCAGGAAATCCAACACCATCTTCTTGGCCTCTGAGGACAGACAGACAGATAGACAGGCAAGCATGTGTGTACACACACACATACACACACACACACACACACACACCAACATAAACACAGCTGCAACCCAGCAGCTCCAAGAAAAGTAAAGAAGAGAGGATCTCTGGTGCCTCTGGCCCCAACCTAGCCAAGGAAACAAGCACTTCAAGTTCAGGGAGAGACGATGCTTCAAAGGAATCAATAAGAGAAAGACAAAAGGGCCCTGAATGCCCTCTCCTGACCTTTGCCTCAACACAGGTGCACAGATCTGCACGCACACACACTATATGTGTGAGCATGTGCAGTAAATAAATGGTCAGTTTTTAAATTTTAATTAATATTTTATTTATTTACATTCCAAATATTGCCCCTTCCCAGTCCCCTCACCCCAGGCATTCCCGTTCCCTGGGGCATCAAGGCCCTATGGGATGAGGCCCATCCTTTCCCACTGAGGCCAGACAAGACAGTGCTCTGCTACACATGCGCTAGGGGCCTCAAAGCAGCCCCGGCGTGCTCTTTGGTTGGTGGTTTGGTTTGGCTCAGTCTCTGGAAGCTTCCAGAGGCCCGGGTTAGGTGACACTGTTGGTCTTTCTGTGGGGTTGCCATCTCCTTCAGCCTCTTCAATCCTTCCCCTAACTCTTCCGAAGGGGACCCCACCTCAGTCCAATGGTTAGTGGTAAGTATCTGCATCTGTTTCAGTCAGCTGCTGGTAGAGTTGCTCAGAGGACAGCCATGTTAGGCTCCTGTCTGCAAGCACAACATGGCATCAGAAACGGTGTCAGGTTTTGGTGCCTGCCCATGATCCCATGGATTCCAAGAGACTGAATGAAAGGCCGTCCAGTGACTGGCCCAACCTGGAAGAAATAGTTTTTTATTCTTAAGTATCTAATGGGCACCAGTCACCAGAAAATGTCCTATTATAGTCTCAGTAAATCTGTATGATGTATATGACAGCAAAGAGAACTTTAAAAACGGTAGGAAAAATGCCAGTACTAACAGTCCCATTAAATGATGGTTAGGGAGGCAGCAAGATCTTTCTGAGACAAGAGACACAAATGGACCTAATTAAACATGTTAAAATGTTTCACCTTTAACAACAGAATATGACGCATGCCCTTCCTGGGTAGTGCCAGCAGACTAGTGCAGAGCCTTTTGGACGCTTGTAAAAAGCCACATGCTCTCGATTTTCCTCTGACAAATTGCAACCGAACCATGCTTTCTCCGTTCTATGTGGGTGTAATCGCTCTTTCAAAACTAAGTTTGAGGCCCCGCATTCATTTCTACTATATTAGAGCTTCAAAATGGTCTTAGCAGGTCTGAATAAATAATTCTCTGAAATAAATAATCAAAGTTTCCAATCCGTCATGCCAGCTTTTAATTCTAGGTTGTCTTCATTCCCCTTCATTTTTCTTAGCTGCTCATGTCAGGACAAGGATAGAAAACAGATTCAATAAAATCAACGTTCGGCCCAGAACAATACATGCATGGGAGAAAGTGTCTGTGGCCGTGAGAGTCGTCCCAGGGAAGTTCCAAGTTTGAAGAAGCAAAAATGGTGAGCAGAGTGGAGCGGGAGAAATTAACCAAACATCTGGTGAGGATATCAGATGCTGGCCATCGGGCACTGCCCCAGCCAAGCAGAGAGTGCAGCCTGAGAGGGGAGGGGAGGGGCTTTCAGCACATGCGCAACTGGGAGGGATCAGAATAGGCTTATGCCCTCGGTCAGGTCCCGGGATACCAGCATCCCATCATCAAGAGCACCGATATGACAGAGCCAGGGCTTCACAGGTGGGCGGATAAGAGAGATGAGCGCCAGCTGATGCTCCAACATTAAGCTATCAGGACAGAACAGCAAACAAGACTGCCGCCCAAAGGGAAATGCTAATGCTCCAATAGAAGGAAGGCTGGGAACGGAAGCAGTTAGATCTGGGGTTCATAAAGGGAACCATGGATGAAGCTTGGGAGACACTAGTCAAAGCAAACAGGTTTCTCAGAAAGTATGGGGAAAGGGGCAAAGGGATTGACAATATGAAGCAAAGTGCTGATGTCATCTCTACTGTATTCTGTCATCGCTGGGCCCCATGCCCGCTCCCCTCTCTGCACCTCTGCCTTGCACTTTATGCAATGCTAGGATTTGTTTCCTTCAATCACCCCATTCGACTGGGACTCGTGAGGCTCGCTCAGGTCACAGCCCCGATGAGGATGATGAGGATGAGGCGTCTATATCACACTCTGCCTCCCACCGCAGGCTCGGAAGAGGAGGTTACTGAGACTGCTGTGAAATACCGTGCTGTGCACATGGCAGGAGCAGGGCACTCACGACGCACAGTAGCAATGTCTCACCCGTACAGCTCTCCAACAGCTGAGGAGGTGCTGGCAGGCAATGGCTGCTGGAGAGGAAAGGCCGTGTTTCTGTGACAGGGTGGCCCCTGGAAAGTTTGCCCACATCCGTGCATACATGGGCAGAACTTACTAGACGTAGTGGGTTATTTTTAAAAAGAGATTATGACCTAGGAGAGGGTATGAGGAAGGAGAGGGGGGAGTTGGGGGGATAGTGAAGTGGATATTATTTATCAAAATGCATCGTATCCACATATGAAGTTTTCAAAGAATATTTTTAAAGAACTGGCTGGCACCCTCAGGATCGCAGTGCTTGCCTCAAGCACAGCGTAAGCAAGACCTCTCAGAGGCCTCAGAACTAACAAGTCACTCCGAATGCATACAGCCACAGTCTCCAACTCCAGAGATAACCCTGGATTACCTGGGAGCTACTGTCAAACATTAACACGACAGGAATTGCTTTGGTAGCCACCACCACAACCAGACATTAGAAGGACGGGTGGTAAAGCGAGCAACTCAGCAAAATCTGCACACAACTGAAAATATGTCTGCACCAAAGAAGTAAGAAAGACTCTCGCCGTGTGACCAGACCTTCTCTGTTCAGCCTCAGAACCCACATAACGGGAAGAGGAGCAAATGCTCTCCAGCATCCACAGCTTCCACAGCCTCCACAGCCTCCACAGCCGTGCCCCTCCACGTGCACAGTAACAGTAAGAGTAAATAAAAAGAAGAAACGATTGACTTTGCAGCCTCTTTGAATTCAAGCTCATGTGGCGTATGTGCCACAAAAACTCATATCCAAAAATGTAGGTCATACTACAACACAATTTAAAACTGTGAACTGGAGATTTGGCTCAGTGGTTAGGAGCACTTGTAGAGGATCAAGGTTTAATTCCCAGCATCCACAGGGCAGCTCACTACCATCTATCTCTAAATCTAGTATGAAGGAATCTGATGCTCTCTTGTGGCTTATACCGGCATTGCAGGAATGTGGAGCACGGACATGCATCCCATCAAAATACCCATACACATTAAATAAAAATAAAAAATTGACACCAGGGAGTTTGGAGACTCCACAGCCTTCTGTGCACAGCCTGCCAGGAGAGAGTGATCTCCCAGCAGCACTTTCACTTCTGAGCACAGAGGTGAGATCTCCACCTTCTCTCTGGAGGGGACAGTTAGGAGTTCACAGGGCATAAGATCAGTGGAGCAGCTGGGACTGAAGTCTTCCCACCGCCATTGGCACCAGGGAGCCAGGAGACTCCACAACCTTCTGTGCATAGCCCACCAGGAAGGAGTGATCTCCCAGCAGTGCTTTCACTTCTGACCTCAGAGGAGTAAGGACACAGGCTTACAGTCCCACAGGAGGAACAAACTCCAGGCAGAAACAACAATACCAACTAGCACCAGAGATAACCAGATGGTGAAAGGCAAGCACAAGAACCCTACCAACAGAAACCAAGGCCACATGGCAACATCAGAACCCAGTTCTCCCACCACAGCAAGTCCCGGATACCCCAACACACCAGAAAAGCAAGAGTTGGATATAAAATCGTATCTCATGATGCTGATAGAGGGCTTCAAGAAAGACTTAAATAACTCCCTTAAAGAAATACAGGAGAACATTAGTCAACAGGTAAAAGCCTTAAAAAGAAACACAAAAATCCCTTATAGAATGAGGTAACTCATTCACAAAAGAACATACATGGAATGCAGTCACTGATAAGTGGATATTAGCCCAGAAGCTCTGAATACCCAAGACACAACTCACATATCAAATCATTCCCAAGAAAAAGGAAGGAGAGGGCCCTGGTCCTGGAAAGGCTTGATGCAGCATTGTAGGGGATTGCCAGGACAGAGAAAAAGGAGGGAGGTGATTGGGGGAATGGGTGGAGAGAAGAGGGCTTATGGGACATATAGGGAGCGGGGAACCGGGAAAGGGAAAATCATTTGGAATGTAAACAAAGAATATAGAAAATTTAAAAAAAAAGGAATTACAGGAAAACACAATCAAGTGAAGGAACTGAACAAAACCATGCAGAATCTAAAAGTGGAAGTAGAAGCTGGGGGTGTGGCTCAGTGGTATAGTGCTTGCCTGGAATGCATGAGTCTCTGGGTTCAAACCCTAGCACTGCAAATAAACAGAGAAACAGCAGTCAGGACTGCAGAAGAAAAATCGACTAGAGCAAAAACACACTGTGTAAAAGTGGAAGTAGAAACAATAAAGAAATCACAAAATGAGATGTCTCTGGAGATAGAAAACCTTGGAAAGAATTCAGGACTCGTTGTTGATGCTTGCACATCTTCTAAAGTCCTTCTAGCACATAATAATCAAAACACCAAATTCACTAAACAAAGAAAGAATATTAAAAGCAGTAAGGGAAAAGGGCAAGTAGCTTATAAATGCAGACCTATCAGAATTACACCAGACTTCTCACCAGAGACGATGAAAGCTAGAAGATCCTGGGCAGACCTCATATAGACCCTAAGAGAACACAAATGCCAGCCCAGGCTACTATACCCAGCAAAACTCTCTCAATCATCATAGATGGAAAAACCAAGATATTCCATGATAAAACCAAATTTACACAATATCTGTCCCCAAATCCAGCCCTACAAAGGATAATAGATGGAAAATGCCAACACAAGGAGGAAAACTACACACTGGAAAAAGCAAGAAAGTAATCTTCTTCCAACAAACCAAAAAAAAAGATACCCACACAAACATAAAAATAACATCAAAAATAATAGGAA
Organism: Apodemus sylvaticus; assembly: GCF_947179515.1. Lineage (NCBI taxonomy): Eukaryota > Metazoa > Chordata > Mammalia > Rodentia > Muridae > Apodemus > Apodemus sylvaticus. The sequence goes on from NC_067479.1 coordinate 116,656,741, forward strand.
GCAACAATCACTAATCCTTAATATCTCTTAACAACAATGGACTCAACTCCCCAATAAAAAGATATAGACTAACAGAAAAATTTCTCATGTAAATCTTCAATTTTATCAGAAAATGTTTGTAATTCCCCTTTTAATTAATTATTAAAAGTAATTAATTTAATTACTTAGTAATTTTTATGTCTACCATTTTATCTGCATTATTTTTCATGATAATCTTCAATTTTAATGTCTTTTTATATATTTCCTCTATTTTATCAGAAATATTTTCAATGTAAATCTTTGATTTTATCACAAATGTTTCTAATTCCACTTTCAATTAATTTAGAAAGAGTTTTTATATCTACCATTTTGTATGTAAAATTTTCCATAAAATAGTCAATTTTAATGTGTTTGTCTATTTATTTCTTGAATTTTACCAGAAATATTTTCCATGTAAATCTTCAATTTTATCTGAAAATGTTTATAATTCCACCTTCAATCAACTTAGAATTATCTTTATGCCTATCATTTTATCTGTATAATTTCCATGATAATCTTTAATTTTAACATGTTTTTCTATATATTTCTTCAATTTTATCAGAAATATTTTCCATGTAAATCTTCAAGTTTATCAGAAAATGTTTATAATTCCACTTTCAATCAACTTAGGAATACTTTTATGCCTACCATTATTATATCTATGTAAAATTTTCCATGATAATCTTCAATTCTAACATGTTTTTCTGCATGTTTCTACAATTTTATCAGAAATATTTTCCTTGTAACTCTTCAATTCTATCATAAAGTGTTTCTATTTCATATTTCAATTAATTTAGCAATGTTTTATGTGTACCACTTTACTCTTTAATTTTCCATGAAAATTGTCAATTTTAACGTGGTTTTCTATGTATCTCTTCTATTTTATCGGAAATATTTTCCATGTAAATCTTTAATTTTATCACAAAGTGTTTTTACTTCCCTTTTCAAGAAAAAAAAAGAAATAAAAGAAATAAAAATAAAAATGTATGTCTTCCACCACAAAAGCTATCTATCTTAAAATGTGAAAGGGCTTTTTTGAACAACACACACACACACATACACATACCACTTCTAAAAGAGAATCAAAACATGACTTCAAACCTACAAACCTACAAAGTTATAATTTCCAAGTTTTCATTGGACTGGGCATGGCCAATGGAGGAGTTGGAGGAAGGACTGGAGGAGCTGAAGGGGTTGACAGCCCCATGGGAAGGACAATGAGGTCGGCCATCCAGAAGCCCCAGGACTTTCAGGGACTAAAGTATCAATCAAGGGGTACAGATGGTTCCAGCCAAAAATGTGGCAGAGGAATGCCTTGTTGGGCATCAGTAGGTGGAGAGGTCCTTGGTCCTGTGAAGGCTCAATAGATGCCCCAACAAAGGGAAATGGGAGTGGGGGGTGGGAGTGGGTCAGGTGGAGGGGCATATACTTGGAGGCAGGGGGTGGGAGGAGGGGTTGAGGGTTTTTGGGAGAGGGGGAACTGGGAAAGGTTTTAGCATTTGAAATGTAAATGAAGATTATATTCAATTAAAAAAAGAAAAGAAAAAAGCTGGGCGGTGGTGGTGCACGCCTTAATCCCAGCACTTGGGAGGCAGAGGCAGGCAGATTTCTGAGTTCGAGGCCAGCCTGGTCTACTGAGTGAGTTCCAGGACATCCAGGGCTACACAGAGAAACCCTGTCTTGAAAAACCAAAGAAAAAAAGAAAATAAGAAAATAAGAAAAAAATAATGTCCAGGTTTCATATAGAAGCTCATCTCACAGATACAGGTTGAAAACTACTAATATGAGATTTATATAATAATGATATTAAACCAAGAAGGACAGTGTAAGAGGAAAAATATAAGCCAGTCTCATTGTAAATGCATACAAAAATGCATAATAGAAATTTTAAAAAATTTTAAAAATTTAGATATGACTAATTCTGGAGGTTGTATCAGAGCACCTCTTCTAGCCTGCAGAGGCTTAGGAGATACTCAGTAAAGACCTGTTGTACAGCATGGGAAGCTGAGTTTGAATTTCCACCACGAATGGGAAAAGCAGATCATGACAGAAAGATTTAAGTGGGAATGAGGAGGGAGTATGAGAAAAACAAAAGACTAGGGTAAGGATTCCCCAAAACAAAATATGCATGGAAAACCCATATGGAAATTTCTATTTTATTAACTAGTTAAAATATATAATTTTAAAAATAGTAAATTTGGCCAGAACTACCCTGCATGGGATAATGCTGTTTCCAAACAGAAATGATGATCAACTGAAAATCTCAGTGTATGGAATTCCTCCCTCTAAGCTGGTCAGGGAGGCTACAGAGCCCTCTCCATTATTCTCAGTTGCCCACTAGATCCTAAGATCCTATCAATAAGATCCTATCATCGCTGCAGACATCACACACTTTAGTTGCAGAACATAGAGAAACCAAGCAGATCTGGTCTGGAGCTTAGTCCTTCTGTCTGCTTCCTGGAGTTGGGATTACAGGCATGCACTACTATACCCTGCTTCCCTGTGATTATATGCAATTATATATGCTAAACATTTTTAAATAGACACAGTCAAAAGAGATACTATCACAATCATAGGCTGGAGACAAACTGTTATTTTCAGCAAACAATAAGGAAAGATGAGCTCTTGGTGGTGGTGGTGGTGGTGGTGGTGGTGGTGGTGGTGGTGGTGGTTGGTGGTGATGGTGTGTGTGTGTGTGTGTGTGTGTGTGTGTGTGTGTGTGTGTGTGTTCCTGGCTACCTTAGTACTCCACTATGTACACCAGGCTAGCCTTGAACTCACAGCAATCTGCCTGCCTCTGTCTCTGCCTCCCTCCCAAGCACCAGGATTGAAGGTGTACCTATCATGCTCTGCTAAGAAAAGTAAGCTCTTGAGAACTAGAACTATTGTGTCAAGATTCAAAACTTATTAAGAAGTTAATAAAGGTAAATCAAGGCAGACATTGTCACACATGCCCGTCGTCCCAGCAATCAGGAGTCAGAGGGAAGAGGATCAGAGAAATTGACAAATCTGGACTACACAAGCACACTCAGTCTCAAGATAAATAAATAAAGTAAATAAGGAGATCTCCCTAGAGATGAACAGAAGACAAAGAAGGTAATAAAGTGTGGTGCTCAGGCTGGAGAGATGGCTCAGTGGTTAAGAGCACTGACTGCTCTTCCAGAGGTCCTGAGTTCAATTCCCAGCAACCACATGGTGGCTCACAACCCTCTGTCATGGATCCGATGCCTCCTTCTGGTGTGTCTGAAGACAGCTACAGTGTATTCATGTACAAAAAAATAGATGAATCTTATAAAATAAATAGAGTGTTGCTCACAATCAGTGTGGGGTCCAGTACACGGAGAGTAGAGGTTTCCAGAGAAATGGGAATGGAAATCACTATAGCAGAGGAAGTCAGTGAACCCATGAAACAGGAACACCAACAGCCAACAGAAACTTCCTGGGTTCCTAGATAAAGGAGGCTAAAAGCGTATCTGGTCAAAGAGCAGACTCAGGGACAGACATAAAGTCAGAGACCCTGGCAGGGTTGGCTAGCAATGGGGAGTGGGAACCACAGGTGTATACAGGGCAAATAACAGCTCTGAGAAAAAAAGAATCAAAAGAAACCACACTGGAGGGAAAACCAATGATTTTCCTGAAATACTAAGAGTGGAAAGTCAGGGCAGAGCAACTATCAGTTCGTGTCCTGTCTGTCCTTGTCCTTTTCTGCCAAAGGCAAAATGTGAATTTTGCTTCTGCCAGCTTGGAAGCAACAGCAGGGGGCTCAGCAGAGTGCCCCACCCCCACTAGCACCCCTCCCCCAATCTGTGCATCCCAGTTTACTGCCGTGAGGATCCACTACCCTGTGGCTGTTCTGTGTTTTATCATTTTTTGTCTCTTATGGACAACTGTCCTCTGGTCATGACATGAACATTGCCATCTAGAAACCAAAGTGGATACAGTTAGCCACACAAGACCCTCAAAAGATGGGGTCTATACGCATTCCTCCTGAGAAGGAATGGCTGGAAGGTCATTACACCTTCACTGATATTCCAGCCATTCACTAGCTACTTTCTACCATGTACCCAGATGCACATCATCCTGCCTCAGCAACATATGGTCCAAGGAGATTTCAGCTTTTATAGAAGGTTATGCTAATTAGGTTTCTATAGCTGTAATAAACACCATACCAAAAAGAACTTAGGGGAAAGTGGATTTATTTCATCCTACAGCTTATAGTCTATTATAAAAGGAAATCAGAGCAAGGATTCAAGGCAGAAACCTAGAAGCAGGACTTAGAGCAGAAGCCATGAAAGAGTGCTGCTTACTGGCTTGCTCCTCATGACCTGATCAGCCTGCCCAGGAGTGATACTATCCACAGTAAACTAGGCCTTTCTAGATTAATCATTAATCAAGAAACTGCTTCCCCGCCTGCCTATAAGTCAGTCTGGCAGGGGCGATTCTTCAAAGAAGTTCCCTCCTGCCAGATGATTCTAGTCTGCATCAAGTTAACGACACAAACCTAACCACCAGAGAGGTGGAGGGTAAACTGAAGGGGGGCCTCGATCTAAGCATACATTGGGAGGTTGTCACCCATGCTGGAGTGGAACTACACAGTGGTGCATCTGTTTCTTTGTCATCCATGACCCTATACATAACCCTTCACATATGCTCCTGTGAGTAACCCCTCATTTGCCCACCTACAAGCAAACCCAATCAACCTATTTGTTTGCCAAGCAAAGGATGAATAGACCCTGCCTTTGGTGCCCCACCAACATGAGAGATGTCAGGTCTCCTCATGAAAAGTTTAGAAATTATAAATGATCTCGCTTCAGTCATTTCTTTGAACTCCACTCTTGTGAAAATTGTATATTCTTTTTCTTATTTTCTTTCTTTTGTTCAACTGATATGTCAATTTGGTTCTCAGATTCAGTTAAAGATCTTACATAAAAACTAAGAGGGACTTGGCATGATAGCACAGATAGATAATCCTAGAACTCAGAAGGTAGAGGCAAAAGTATCAGAAGACCAATGTTATCCTTGGTCATGTTGCCAGTACAAGAGACCTTACATCAAAATAATCACAATATTTACAGAGGCATGATCAGAATTGTAAAAATTAGACAGTGCTGCAACCAAAAACTTTGAAAGATGATGCTTGAGAGACATGGGTCACAGAAGAGAGCACACTGATCATTGGTCAGAAACAAAATCAGCAAGTCAATGAAAACTGCCTAAGCAATAATGGTGTAGGCTATAATGCAATCCTTGGGAAACAAGAGATGGGAGAACAGCAAATTAGTGGTCAGCCTAGGTAAATAGTAAGACCTTATCTCCAAAAAGAAAGAAAAGAAGGAAAAAATGTGTGATTCATGAAGCAAAGCTAGGAGGGCTGGAGAGATGGTTCAGTAGT